>NC_067155.1:5975786-6103286 GCF_903995435.1 Acomys russatus | reverse complement strand
AATTTCAGCCCTGAGTTTGATTATTTCCAGATGTCTACTCCTTTTGGGTGTTTCTGCTTCTTTTTTTTTTCTAGGGCTTCCAGTTGTGTCATTAAGATGCTTATGTGCCTAGCCAGAATATGGAAACAGCCTAAGTGTCCCTCAGTAGAAGAATGGACTAAGAAACTGTGGTACATTTACACTATGGAATACTACTCAGCTATTAAAAACAAGGATTCCCGAAATTTGTGACAATGGATTGATCTAGAAATTATCATATGAATGAGTTCACCCGAAGCAAAAAGAGACAAACGGTATATACTCACTTATATCAAAACACTAGTCCAAGGGATACGTCCCATGAAAATCTTACTTACCAAGAAAGTGGTCAGAGGAGAGGACATCCTATTGAGACTTTATGCGAGAATAGCAATGGAGAATGGGGAAATAGTAGGATCCACAGGTCCTGGAAACCTACAAGAAGAACTTTATGACAGGCAGATCTGGGTCCTGGGGTCTTCCTCAAACTAAGGCACCAGCCAAGGAGAATATAGGCAGTAAACCTCGAACCCCTACCAAGACCTAGCTGACGAACAGGATATTCTCCACTGCTGAGTGGAGAGTGAGATCTGCCTCTCACAGGAACTCTGGTGCCCCTTTTCTGACCACGTCCCCTGGATGGGGAGGCCTGGCGGCACTCAGAGGAAGGATATTCTAGGACTCGATATTCTAGGAGCATATATAGGGGGAGGAGGTCTCCCTCAATCACAGACATAGGGGAGGGGAGAAGGGGGAAGTGGGAGGGAAGGAAGAATAGGAGGAAATAGGGGAAGGGCTAACAATCTAGATGTAATATGAATAAATTAATTTTAAAATTTTTGAAAGAAAAAGGATGTATTTGGTGAGAACATTATAATCACAACTCAGTTTGCTGAAAGGTATTTTAAATATAACAATCTCTCTTTTAGGCATAACTAACGGTACCACAAAGACCCAGGAGACATGTCTACAAATAAACATTTGCAGTCTGCAAATCCACATACCAATGGAATCTTGTAACAAGAAATACAACACGGAGGGCTCCAAAACCTCTGCCTCAGCTGCCTCCTCCAGGCTCCGTGGTAATGCGTGGACTCCTCGCGCACATTGGGGATGGGGCACAGGTTCTTCATAAAACAGCACTGATGGGAATAGGTTTTTCTTTCCTGGAGGTTCAAGTGCCTGGAACTTATTTGGTACCTAATAAATATTGGCTAAATGAGAAAAAAAAGATGTTTATGTGCGATGATTACAATTTCTTTTTAAAGGCACTTGGTGCTATGAATTTTCCTCTTAGCACTGCTTTCAATGTGTCCCACAAATTTGGGTATGTTGTTCCTTCATTTTCAGTGAATATCAGGAACTCCTTGATTTCTTTCTTTATTTCTTCCCTGACCCAGGTGTCATTTAGCAGAGAGTTGTTTAGTTCTTATGTATGTGTAGGCTTTTTGTTATATCTGTTGTTGTTGAATTGCAGCCTAAGACCATGGTGATCTGATAGGATACAAGGTATTATTTCAATCCTCTTGTATCTGTTGAGGCTTGCTTTGTGACCTACGATGTGATCAATTTTGGAGAAGGTTCCATGGGGTGCAGAGAAGAAGGTATACTCTTTCTTGTTTGGGTGAAAGGTTCTATAGATATCTGTTAGATCCATTTGACCCATGGCATTGGTTAATGATGTTATTTCTCAGCTTAGTTTCTGTTTCAATGACTTATCCTTCAGTGAGAATGGGGTGTTGAAGTCTCCCACTATTATTGTGTGGGGATCGATGTGTGGTTTAAGCTTCATTAGCAGATCTTTAACAAATGTGGGTGCCCTTGTATTGGGAGCATAGATGTTCAGAATTGTGATGTCATCTTGCTTGACTTTACCTTTGAAGAGTATGAAGTGTCCTTCCTCATCCCTTTTGATTAATTTTGGTTGAAAGTCTATTTTGTTTGATACTAAAATGGCTATGCCTGCTTGCTTCTTGTGACCATTTGCCCGGAATATTTTTTTCCAGTCTTTTACCCTGAGGTAATGCCTATCGTTATGGGTGAGATGTGTTTCTTGAATGCAGAAGAATGTTGGATCTTGTTTATGTACCCATTCTGTGTCTTTTTATTGGAGAATTGAGGCCATTGATGTTGAGAGATATTAATGACCAGTGACTATTAAGAGTCTTAATTTTGATGTTGTTTCCAGTCGGGCATTTGTGTGGTTGTGTTTTTGCCATGGTATAGTTAACTATGTCCTGAGTAGTTTTGGTTGTAGCTTGACCCTTTGGAGTTTTCCTTCTAGTACCTTCTGTAAAGCTGGATCTGTGGATAGGTACTGTTTGATTTGTTTTTGTCATGGAACATTTTGTTTTCTCCATCAATGGTTATTGATAGTTTTGCTGGGTACAGTAGTCTGGCTTGGCATCTGTGGTCTCTTAGGGTTTTCAGGATCTCTGTCCAGGCCCTTCTGGCTTTTGTGGTCTCTGCTTAGAAGTCGGGTGTAATTTGATAGATTTGCCATTAAATGTTATTTGGCCTTTTTCCCTTGCAGCTTTTAAAATTTTTTCTTTGTTCTGTATGTTTTGTGTTTTGATTATTATTTGATGGACAGTTTTTCTTTTCTGGTCAATTCTATTTGGTGTTCTGTAGGCCGCTTGTATGTGTATAGGCATCTCTTTCTTTAGATTGGGAAATTTTCTTTTTTTTTTTTTTCTGTTTTTTTAACAATTAAACTTTATTATACAACCCAACTAGCTTACACAAGAAGGAAAAAAGGTTAAAGGGACAAAAGAGTGAACCTTCCGGTATCCGTTCCATGGGACGGGTCCATAGGTGTCTCTCTGGCCCGCATGCTGGTCCGGCCTGTTCGCTGCTCCACACACGCTCCGGGAAATTTTCTTCTATGATTTTGTTAAGAATAGTTTCTGGGCCTTGGAGTCTGATATCTTCTCTTTCTTCAATGCCTATTATCCTCAGATTTCTTCTTTTCATGGTGTCCTTGATCTCTTGGATGTTTTGTGTCAGGGGTTTTCCAGATTTGGCATTTTCTTTAATGGTTGCTTCAAGATCTGTGATTGTATCTTCTACACCTGAGATTCGTTCCTCCATCTCTTGGATTCTGTTAGAAACACTCACCTCTGTGTTGCTTGCCTTCTTCTCTGAGGTCTCACTTTCTCATTTTTCTTCTGTGTGTTTATCAGATCTTGAACTGATTTTTTTTTATTTCTTTTACCTGATTGTTTGTATATTCCTGAGTTCCTTCCATTGCCTCTTTATAGGTCTTCAGAGCTTGTACCGTTTTATTGATTTCATCTGGTTGTTTGTATTTTCCTGGAATTTTTCCAGTTCCACTCTATGTGCTTCTTTTATGTCTCTCACCTGTTTGGCTGCGTCTTCCTGCATTTGATTACAAATTTTATTTGTTTCCTCCATTATCATCCTCACTACTAAGGATTTGAGGTCATTTTCTTGTATTTCCATTGTGTTTGAGTTCTCTGGGTTGTTTTCTTTGGGATAGCTGGAAACTGGAGATGCCATATTGTTTGGGGTTTTTTTGCATATGCTTTTATGCTGTTCTTTAGACATCTTGCCGTCTCTGTTTTTGTTGGGTAGCTTCCAGAGTTGGGTGGAGGGAGTCTGGTGATAGATTCACTTGTTTTATCACGATTTTCCTAGGCTGGAAGCTCTGATGCTTCACTGGTGCGGATGACAGGAGGCTAGCCCTGTCATTTTGGACTCTCACAGCCAGTGATCTTCAGCTCCCCTGTACTGTGGGTCCTGAAATCGTTCTGGGTCTCTGAATGAACGTTGGGTCAGGCCAAAGTGTCCACAACAGAGGGACCATGGAAAATGATGAGAGCAAGTGTCAGGGACAGAGATGATTCAGAGTATAGTTTCCTGACACCAACTTTAAAACCTGAGTCTGACCTACAGGATTGACATTATACAAGGAAAACTTGTTACTCAGGTTGACCCCTGACCTCCTCACATGTGCTTAGATCCAAATGCACATATGTATGTATACACACACACTCACTAAAAAATATATGGTTAACAAACGTGATTTAAAAGTTCTAAGGAAAAGTACACACATTTAAAAAGATACAAAAAAGAAAATACACCAGACATCCAGAAGTAGATGTCCACAATGGTACCCCACCATTTTAAACTATAAAGAAAAGATTGTTTTGTTTTGTTTTGTTTTTCAAGGCAGGGTGTCTCTGTGTAGTCTTGGCTGGCTTGGACTCCCTTTGTAGACCAGGCTGGCATACAAATCACAAATATTGGCCTGCCTCTGCCTCCCAGGTTCTGGGGTTAAACTCGTGTGTCACCACATCCACCAGGCATGTGGGGGAAAAAATGTTTCTTAGTTTTCTAAGCAGATATACACAGCAACATGCTCCTCAGAAACATTTATAAATATTGGGAAGGAGGAAATATTTCACCAAAATAAATTGTGAAAATAAACTGTTACAGGAAATTTAATTGAGAACATGGCTGCTCTGGCAAGAGAACACATCCAAAGACCTTCTGGTCTGTGTGATCAACCTGGAATCCCAGCACTGGGCAGGCAGAGGCAAGTGGATCACTGTGAGTTGAAGGCCAGCCTGGTCTATAGAGTGAGTTGTTAAACTGTATCTGTAATTTGTTGCAGTTAATTTTGTATCCCTAGGGCCTAGGAAGCCAATAACTAACACAAAGAGACTGAAATGTAATTCAAAGCTGCAAGCACTCGGGCTGGCCAGAATCTAAACTGCTACTAATCTATTAGTAAACTAAAACTAAATTAATCTAATCCTATGTCCTCATAACCTACTATATATCCCAAGCACTGGCAACCTCATAGTCCCTGAAAACTTTCTCTCCAACTCCCTCCTGTTAACAGATCACCTCAACTGTCAACTTCCTGCTCCTCCTCCTCTCCAAGAAGCCCCGCTTTTGACTTCCTGTCTTTCTGCCCAGCTGATTGGCTACAAAGCACTTTATTGACAACTGCTGCATCCACTCAAGGCATTCCTCCACACAAGACAGGCAGGGCTGCACAGAGAAATCCTGCCTCAAAAAGAAAAAAAGGCAAAAAAAATGCATAACATTTTGCCAAGCATGAGGACAAACACCCTTAATCCCAGCACTCTGGAGGCAGAAGCAGGCAGATCTCCATGCATTCAAAACCAGCCTGATTGTGCAGACAGAGAGAAAGTGGGGAGGGAGGGAGAAGGAATGCATTATTAAGCAGTAAGTCTCAGAGGCTGAAGACATTCTAGGCCTAGGTTAGATTGCATGGAGTCTAGAAGCTTCCAGGACTAAACCTATGTTAGCAGACAGAGGCAGTAAGCTGTCAGAGCCAACAATTGAGCTTGGTGAATAAAAGTTTATTTTACAATGAACAAAGCAAAACTACACTTCAATCTGTATTGATATTTGAAAGATCCATACATGTCTGCTACCATAGGGATCTGAGTGTAATGAGAATAGGTAAGGCAGACACTGATGGTGATGTAGAACTCTCATCTCTGTAAGAACTGATTGCAGAGGATCCACTGCCTAACTTAAACACAGCATTGGGGAAGTGAGGTCTGCAGTTCCCCTTCCTGTGGGTTGCTGATGTACAACCATGTCAGGAGGAGTGCTATGCTTCCAAAGACCACACCCTCTGTTTCCTGTCCCTTCTGACAGGCTCTGTAGCTCTGTCCTCAAGCACAGTTGTGGCCCAACAGAGGAGATGCCATGACCTTCATCCTCACATCCCTGCTCTGTCTGGGTGAGATGGGAAGAGGGGGAGGATATTGTGGTCTAGGAATGACCCAAGCCCAGAGCTGAGCCCTCACCCATCAGGCAACACCCAGAACTTAGGTGGCTCTACAGAGGGGGAGGGGCAAGTCTCTCAAAGGGAATTCTCTTCCAGGACTGACTCTGGACCTCAGGAACCCAGTGCTGGCAGGTGAGTGTCTACAACTGTCCTGACCTGCTCTTCTCTTCATGTCCAGGAGCCATGCATGGGCAGTGAGTGTGGAAAAGACCACATGTGTGCTGCTGCTGCAGGCAGCTGGAGGGTCACGGGGTTGAGAACTGAAATCTGAGGATGGATGCCCTGGGAACTAACTGCTCTTTTTTTTGCAGAGATACTCCAGAAGCCTATCCTCAGAGCACTACCAGACTCTGTGGTATTCATGCACACTGGAGTGACCCTCTTGTGTGAAGGGACATCAGGAGCCACAAAGTATTATCTCTATCAAAAGGAAGACCCATATTCAAGGTATACTGAAATGTTCCCTGAGCCTGGGAACAAGGCTGAATTCACCATCTCAAGAATTGACCGGCACCATGCTGGACCATATCAATGTTACTATCAGACCTATTATGGATCATCAGCGTACAGTAACACCCTGGAGCTGGTAGTGACAGGTGAGAGGAAAAACAATGGCCCATCCTTGGGCTTCACTGTTAAGAATTCAGTCTGCTCTCCAGCGGTGCGGCACCACCTCACAGCCCCGGAGGAAAATAAGGCCTCACACATAACTCATTCCTCCTTCTCTCCTAGGAGCATACAATAAACCCAGCCTGTCAGCCCAGCCCGGCCCTGTGGTGACCTCAGGAAAAACAGTCACCCTCCAGTGTGTTTCAGAGTATTATAACAAGTTCATTTTCACTAAGGAAGGACCAGAGAAGCAGTCCTGGAAGAAGAATTCACAGTATAACAGTGCTATATATAAGTACCAGGCCTCGTTCTCTGTGGGTCCAGTGACCTCCAGCCAGAGGTGGACATTCAGGTGCTACAGCCATAGCATGAACAATCCATGGGTGTGGTCATTTCCTAGTGACCCCCTGGAGCTCCTGTTCTCAGGTGAGGAACCTCAGAATGATGTTGAAATGACACAGGTGCTCAGGGAGCCTGATGTGTGATGTGTGAGGAGCCAGGGCCATTTATCCCACTGACACAGAGTGTGGAAGACAGTGAGACCTGAAAAACATTGCAATGCAGAAAGTGATAGCAAAACCAGGATGTCCAGGACAGAGATACGTCTGTTTGAGAAGTTCTGCTTCTCTGGTCGAGCTTACATGCTGTGTTCCACAGTGACCTCTCTGTGCCTCATTGAAATAGACCCACCTCCTTCTCTCCTTGCAGGGAACCTCCAGAAACCCATCATCAAAGCTGAGCCAGGCTCTGTGATCACTTCCAGAAGTTCCACAACCATCTGGTGTCAGGGAACTCCAGATGCAGAAATATATGTTCTGCATAAAGAGAAAAGCCAGAAATCCTGGGGAACACAGACCCCAGAGGAGCCTGGGAACAAGGCCAAGTTCTCCATCCATGATGTGACTGAGGAACATGCAGGGCAATATCGCTGTTACTGTTACAGCTCGGCTGGGTGGTCAGAGCGCAGTGACACCCTGGAACTGGTGGTGACAGGTGAGTGCACAGTCAGAGACTCTGGCCCAGGCTCTGCTCTCAGGAGTATTCCCCTCCCACAGACTAGCACTGGGGAACACTGTGGCTGTGTGAGCCCATGTAACAGTCTGCCTCCTTCTCTCCTAGGAACCTACTACACTAAACCCAGCTTGTCAGCCCTGCCCAGCCCTGTCGTGACCTCAGGAGGAAACATGACCCTCCAGTGTGTCTCACAGAATCGATATGATAAATTCATTCTCACCAAGGATAATGTGAAGTTTACCAAGTCCCTCGACCCACAGTATAAACGCTCTGCTACACCGTACCAAGCCCTGTTCCCTATGGAGCACATGACCCTAAACCACATAGGGACATTCAGATGTTATGGGTACTACAAGGATACCCCACAGTTGTGGTCAGTACCCAGTGAGCCCCTGGAAATACATATCTCAGGTGAGTCAGCATGTCACTCACCAATCATTTTATGAGACCCTAAGGCCTTTGAGACAGGCCTGCCCCTCTGGGGAGTCACAGATAGAGAAAGACTAAATGGAGAGGCTGGTTTCTGAACCAGCGCCCCACACCTGGGGAGAAGCAGTGACATGTGCAGGGCAGGTACAAATGTTTGGTAAGAACCAACTCCTCAGTCGTTAGCCTGTCACCTTCCCTCTAGGGCTGTCCAAGAAGCCATCTCTGCTGGCTCACCAAGGCCATATCCTGGGCCTTGGAATGAGCCTCACCCTGCAGTGTTCCTCTGACATCAACTATGACAGATTTGCTCTGTACAAGGAGGGGGAATCTGACTTCACACAGCGCTCTAGCCAGCGGACCCAGGCTGGCCTGTCCTTGGCTAACTTCACACTGGGCTATGTGAGATATGACATGGGAGGACAATACAGGTGCTATGGTGCACACAGCCTCTCCTCTGAGTTGTCAGCCTCCAGTGACCCCCTGGACATCCTGATCTCAGGTGAGAAATAGATTCAATGGGCACCTAGCCTGTGCTCGGGCTCTCATTGAACAGCCTAGAAGCTGATGGCTGGGATGAGGAACAGGGATCATAGATGGGAACAGACACAGAGTCCGGGGAACAGGAGAGGAGCTCAAGAAGAAAAGACACATAGTCCCGGGTGTTGAGGGTGGACCCAATGAGGTTTCAGCTCAGAACAACAAAGGCAGATTCTCATCATCCTTCTTCTCTTTAGAATACCTCAGTGTCACTCCTTCCCTCTCAGTGAAGCCTAACTCTACAGTCCACTCAGGAGAGAACGTGACCCTGCTGTGTCAGTCAACATCCAGAGTAGACACTTTCATTCTGTCCAAGGAGGGATCGGCCCACCGACCCCTGCGACTGAAATCAAAGTTCCAACCTTGGCAGTACCAGGCTGAATTCTCCATGAGTGCTGTGGCCACCAGCTTCACGGGCACCTACAGATGCTATGGATCTGAAGATACATCTCTCTACCTGTTGTCCTACGCCAGTGCCCCTGTGGAGCTCAAGGTATCAGGTGAGGTGATCCTGACATCCCATAGTGACTCACAATCCACACCCAAGGAGAGCTCTTGACTTGGGTGGGACTGAGGGGACAGTAGAAAGGTTGGTCAGAAGACAGTCTCTCTGGCACAGAAGTGGATGCCAGCCGTGGTCCCTCAAGTGATATCCACTCCATCCTTTATTGCAATCTAAGTGTGGAGCAGGCAGCACGAGGCTCTTCGGAAGGTAACAGGACAGATAGAGGACACCGAGCAAAATGATGATCCCTGGATTTGCAGCTAACCCTCGTCCTCCTCTTGTTCTGTTTCCTAGGACCCATGGGAGACTCCAGTTTACCACCATCAGGGCACATGCCACCAACAGGTAAGTATCAGGCACCTCTGTGCAGGGAGTGTGCTTCATCCCCAGGCTGCCTGGCAGCTCTTGGGCCACCTCATTTCCCTGTCAGTTCAGCTTGTGACTGTGAGAGGCAAACAGAGATCACAAAAGAGACCCCGGACCTTGGGCCTACAGGTTGGGTTACAGAAGTTGGCATTCAGAGAAAGATATTTAGGCTCATTATGAACAGTGGGGCAATTGGGTAATATAGAGACCAAGGAACCCAGACACTCACAATCCCCAATCCTGCCTCTAAGGCCCTGAAAACAAACCTCCCACCCACATGGAGAGACCCCAGAGAGCTGAATTAATATTCTGTCGGAATATCTGGCCAAGATGGGCACTGGCTTGTTATGGGCTTGATAAAGCTGCTTCTGCAGATCCTGCCTTGGACAACAACCCCTTCCCTCTGTGAGCTGCTGTTTCTCTGAATATAAAGGGGGAAACCTGGTCCACACGTCTGAGAGTTTTCCCCTATGCTGGCCATGGCCGTGGCCTCTCCTGACAAAGGGGGCCTCTGCAGTGGGTCAGTCCCACAGTGTGGTGACATGTGTAAGGGTGGGACACAGGACCATGGCAGGAGCTCAATTCTGAGGGAGAGAACTGGTCTGAAAATCAGAGTCCTTCAGTTCAACTCCCAGCTCTGCCACATACAGTCAGGTGATCTGAGGCAGGTGACTTGCTGGGCAGGAAAAAAAAGACAACTCCACATTGCACGAATGTGAGGAGAAGATATGCTGAGTGTAAAGACCCAGCATGTGTCTGTCATGGAGCAGGTGTTCAGGGAAGCAGCAATGGTCCCCACTCATGATGTCACTTCTGCCTCAGGACTGAGGAGTTACCTAAAGGTTCTGATCGGAGTCTCTGTGGCCTTTCTCCTGCTCCTCATCATCCTCATCTTCCTCCTTCTCCGACGAAGGCATCAGGAAAAATTCAGGAAGAATGGTGAGGAGAGTGTGGGCGACTTGGGTCTCAGGAGGTGGTGGGTTCCCCTATGGACATCCAAACAAGGTTTCAGGATGTCAGCCCCAGAAAAACCTCAAACTGGGACAGGGTAGCTTAGAAATACTTGCAGGATTTTAACACAAGAATATATATCCTAAGTCTAACAGATGGATACGACTATATCGATATATGAGGTAAAATAGTTGAATAAGGTCTTCAAATGCCTCAGAGACACACAGAATACGGCATTTAAAGGTGTTCTCACAATCCTAAATTTCTTTGACAACAAGACAAGTTAACTCCTGACAACAACCAGCCGACCTCAAAGAAGATGATGGGTATCAAAGAGCCTCCTTATGGACATGGCTTCAAAGGTGGCAAAATAACGACTGGGCAAAATGTCCTCGTTCCGCCACTAACAGAATCTGCCTAAAAATGGGCAATTTAGATGCAGGCAGAGTTGATGGCCGCACTTTGCCAAGTCAGGGTAAGCAAGTCCTCAATAGTTCCTGCCCTGCGAACAAGTCTGGCAGAAATATTACGCCAGAAAGCTGAAGATGAGGCTCCAACGTTATACAGTGTATTGGGTGACTGGTCAGGAGGTAAACTGTCTTAAGTCAATTTGCACATTTTGGAAACTTCTAACCCACACTGCTGGTTCACTCAGGAATTTAAGTTTATTCCTTCTCAAGTCTCTGAGGGGCGTTGAAGACAAGATAATATAGTTCTATAACCAAGTTTAGCTGGTTAGAGGACAAGATAGGTTTTAGATCAAGATAAAGAAGTTAAGCTATTAGAGTTGAGATTAGATAGATATTGAATCTCATTCGGAGATCTAGACCCAACAAGACAGGAAAAACACTTACTTCAAAGGAGACGAATGCAGATGGCCAAGTCACTATGAATGTAACATGTGTAGAACTCATTATTCTCATGATTGTCGCATAGTTCTCCCTGCTGTATGTAGTTTGTTTTACACATGTGTAATAAAATAAAAGTATATATTAAAAAAATAAATACTTGCAGATAACAGAAAGCACTTGACCTCAGAACCTGTGCAATGCCAGGTGTTCTGTAAACTGTACCATGTTCTGGGACATTTGCTCACTCTCCCTTGTGAAAGTTACTTCCTTCCTTCCCTGCACATGCCTGGTGGAGGGGCTTCCTACTCTCCTAACTAAGACTCCTCTCCTTGCAGCCCAGAAAGAGACAGAATTGCAACTCCCTGCAGGAGCTGCAGAGCCAGGAACCAGGGACAGAGGCTCCCAGAAGAGGTAAATCATAGCTAGAGACCTAGACACCTGCCTGCCTGACACATCACACTGACAACTCACATCTTGTTTCTCCAGGTCCAGCCCAGCTGCTGCCACCCAAGAAGAAAGTCTTTGTGAGAGAAAGAGAATCTTGGGTCAAGGGGTATCTGAGGTCTCAGAATTGCAGGGGTGGTGGAGAGGACTTGAGGGCTTCACTGTGTGGGTCTGAACTTCACACTGTGGGTGCAGTGATAATCACAACACTCCTTGGTTCTCTGTCCCCACATTGAGCAAGACAGAAATGGGTATAGGGGTCTGAGACATCCAGTGACTCTGGTCAGGAGACATTTTCTTGTTCTGCTATAACAGATGCTTCCATGGAGGACATTCGACTTAAGGATGGTGTGGATCTGGACAGTTGGGTGAGATTCCGGTCCCCATTGACAGTGCTAAAACTTAGGGTGCAGTTTACTGCGGGGGGGGGGCCTTCTTTATTCTTCTTCTCTCAACCCTCAGCAATTTCCACAGCTGGCCTCTCCCTCCCTTCAGCAAGCACCTGCCTCGTGTGTGCCATGGCTTCGTTCTCTTCTGGTTGTCTTGGAATCACAAGTTTCCTCCCTCCTGTGCCCTTTCTGGCTTTGGGGCATCTGTCTGGTTGTCTACAGAGGGGGGAAACCTGGGCAGAGAAGGTCACAGAGACATCTAAGGGACCAGGGACTGTAGACATGGGACACAGCAGAACCAAAGGAACCTGGGCAGAAATGGGGGATGGTTTCATAGTTTATTTTTTGTCTATGTGTGTTTTGCCTGTATGTATGTCTCTGCATCGCATGCCTGCATGATCCTCCCAGGGGCTAGAAGTGTGTGTCCAATACCCAGGAACTAGAGATACAGTTGATTAGAGGTTGCCACGTGGGTTCTGGAAACCACACCCAGGTCCTCTGCAAGAGCAGCCAGTGCTCTAAACCACAGAGCCACCTCTCCAACCCACAGAAGTGTTTTGAGGAAGATGGACTGTGTGGCTTGTTCCAAGACAGCAAGGGGCTAGATAGAGTGTCAGGTTAAGCCTAGACAGTAGAAAGGAAGCCCAGCAAGATCCCACCAGGGAGGCAGTAATCTAAATGGGTCACTCTGGCAATTCTATGGGAAAGTAGCCAGAGGAGATCCCCAGGGGAACAAGAAGACCTTATCTGTACTTCCCTGTAACAGCGACCGCCTGAGGAAGACCTGCAGGGAGAGGCACATGGCCAGGTGAAACCTTCCAGGCTCAGGAAAGCAGGAACTCCCTTACCTTCTGCCATGTCAAGTGAGCACGTGAACACAAAGGATGGGCAAGCAGAAGAGGACAGAGAGGTGGACAGTCAGGTGGGTCCTGTCCTTCAGAGACCTACAGATTCTCCCAAGCCAAGCATACACCCTCCTCTAACTCTCTCCCACTCCAGGCTGTGGAACCTGAGGAGCCACAGGATGTGACCTATGCCCAGCTGTGCATCAGGACACTCAGCAGGAGGACAGCTGCACCTTCTCCCTCCCAGGCAGGGGAAGACCCAGAGGAGCCCAGTATATATGCTGCTCTGGCGGCTGCTCATCCAGAGGCTGTTCCCAAGGACAAGGAGCAATGACCCTCTGCCTGCCAGGATGGCTAACAGGCCTCCAAGGGATTCTGGGAACTTTGAGCAACTTATATGAGCTTTAACTAACATCACACAGCATGGAAATGAAGCCAGAGATTTCTCAATAACCAAGTGAAATGAGAAATGAAATAGGAAAGAAGGGTTTTTCACTGGGTGCTAATTGTATGCAATCCTGGTTGCACAGCCTCATAATTCCAACCCCTAAGAGGCTGAGGCAGGACAACTGCCATTGCTTGTGGCCACCTTGGGACACCTAGTGAGTTTCATGCCAGCCTGGGTTACAGAGTGAGACATGTTTCAAACAACATTAACTACCAAAGGCCAGGGAGGAGGTACACAAATGAAATCCTAACAATCTGGAGTGATGGACAGGAGGATCAAGAGGTCAAGGGCATCTTCAGCTACATAGCCTAGAAGAGGGCAGCTTGGACCACACCAGATCCTGTTAAAAATGAATAAATAGGCCAGGCTTGGTGGTGCATGCCTTCAAGCTCATGACTAAGGAGGTAGAGACAGGCAGATCTCTTTGAGTCTAAGGCCAGCTAGTCTAGCTAGTGAGTTCCATGACAGCCAGGGATACACAGAGAAACCTTGTCTCAAAAGTAATAAATAAAATAGGGCCAGTGAGATGGCTGAGCAGGCAAAGAAACTATCTGCTCAATCAGTAGGAATAGTGAAAGAAAAAAACAGACTCCCACAAATTGTTCTATGACCTCCACCTAAGTCCTCATTGACCTCCCCATACCTAATAAGTAAACAAAACAATTTCAAAAATAAACAAACAAGTAAAAACAATAACCTAATGATGTCAATAAGTTATTTTTATAGCTTTCCTCCTGGCTCAGCTTCTGGCATGTAAACATCTATATTCACTTTTTCTTTGCTTTTTGTTGTTGTTGTTGTTGTTGTTTTAACTCTCCTGTCTGCAAGCACAGCAGAGTATCATCAATAGGGTCAAGGGTTGGCTCTCCCCGATGGGGTGAGTCCCAAGTTAGGTCAGTCATTGGTTGACCCTTCCCTCAATCTCTGTTCTATCTTTATCCCTGCACATCTTGTAGGCAGCGTAAATTTTGGGTTGAAGGTTTTGGGGGTGGGTTGGTGTTCCCCTTCCTCCATTGGAAGCCCTGCCTGGCTATAGGAGGTGGCCACTTCAGTCTCCATATCCCCTGCTGCTAGGAGTCTCAGCTAAAGTCACCCCCATATCCTCTCAGGAGCCTACCACATCTTGGGTCTCCACCTTGTCCCAGAATTGGCTCCCTCATCAGTTTCCATTCTCTCTCCCAGCTCCCCCCACCTCCCACCCCCCACCCCGTCATTTGATCCCCACACCCTTATTTCCCTTCCCACACATTTCTCTCCACTTTATTTTCTCAAAGTTTATGTTGTCTTGTGTGTGTGTGTGTGTGTGTGTGTGTGTGTGTGTGTGAGACTATGTGAGTGTATACCATGCGTATTCAGATGCCCATGTAGGACAGAGTGGACATTGGAGCTGGAGTTATAGTTGTTTGGGGGCTGCATGCTGTGGGTGCTGAGAAGTAAACTCCTATACCCAGCAAGAGCGGTACATACTCTTTACCACAGACCCATCTCCACAGCCTCCCAACATTCATTTAAATGTAACAGTAGCAGCAGAACACTATGAACAATTTTAAAGCACCGTATTAGGAGATGTACATAAAATGGACAGACCCTTTGGCGTCAATGAGTTATTTTTACTGCTTAATAAATACAAAATCTGAGTGGATTCCACACATTGAACCCAGTGTCATTAGAAAAGTTCCTCTTTGGAAATCCTCTTTCTGGAAGCTTTGCTGGCAATTCTTTCCAAATATTTGCATACTTGAAATAAGGACATCCTGAAACTAAAGAAAGAGGAAACAGATTCCAACATAGTTTATCAGACCATTGAAAAAATTAACATAGAAAATTTAGAAAGAAAGCTCTTTCACATCCACATAGAAATGATCCCTTAAAAGTTTAATTTAAAAATTTAAAAATAAGCGAGTCCAGGACAGCAAAGGCTACACAGATAAACCCTGTCTCGAAAAACAAAAACAAACATTCAAAAATAAAGCCAGGCATGATGGCACATGCCTTTAATACCAGCACTCAGGAGGCAGCGCCAGACTGGTCTACAAAGGGAGTCTAGGACAGCCAAGACTACACAGAGAAACCCCACCTGCGGGGGGGTGGGGGGGATTCAAAAAATAAGGTTCAGTAACAGTTTTTTAAAGGACATCACAACCACACTGGGGTTTGGTTTGGTTTTCGTTTTTATTGTTGTGTCTTGTTTTAATATTGGTTTCAAAGACAGTAAGGAGCTTAAAATGTAAAAATTGCTGAGCCTGGTGGCATAGTCCTGAGATCCCAGCTACTTTGGAGGCTAAGGCAGGAGGATAGAAAGTCTGAAATCCTCTTTGAGGTAGGCTGGGTGTTTCCAGGAGTTACCCTGTCTCATTGTCAGTGAATCTTTAAAATAATAAAAACATTTTTAAATGTCATATGCTGCATGTGTCTGAGGTGTCTGAAGACCCTTATCTAACTATCCTGCTTTATCTTTCTATGGAGTCATATCTATCTGCTGCACCTAAAATGTATATTCTTTTTTTTTTTTTTTAAGATTTTTTTTTTTAATACAATATTCTACCTGCATGGGCCTGCACACCAGAAGAGGGCACCAGATCTCATTAGAGATGGGCGTGAGCCACCATGTGGTTGCTGGGAATTGAACTCAGAACCTTTGGAAGAACAGCCAGTGCTCTTAACCTCTGAGCCATCGCTCCAGCCCAAAATGTATATTCTTGTGGTGAAAGTAGACTAGCAATGGACATGACCATGATTTGATCAACTAACAATTAACTTGTGTAACTTATTTATCCTAAACAGCCTGCAATAGCACTTTAAACGCACTGGAAGTAAACCTTGCATTATAATTGAGTTATATGGGTAATATACCTCATATTAAAGTAGAAATATACACTGCCTGGTTGCCATGGTTCTTCTTGCTATAGGTAATCTATTGTGTATATGTGTAATAATATAAACATATATCTAAAAAATAATAATTTTTTTAAAAGGCAAGAAAAAATACCAAAAAAAAAAAAAAGAAAAGAAAAGAAAAGAAAGAAAGAAAGTCTGAAATCCGGCCAGGTGTGGTGGCGCATGCCTTTAATCCCAGCACTCGGGAGGCAGAGGCAGGTGAATCTCTGTGAGTTTGAGGCCAGCCTGGTCTACAAAGCCAGTCCAGCACAGCCAAAGGTACACAGAGAAACCCTGTCTCAAAAAAACAAAAAAAAAAGCCGGGCGTGGTGGCGCACACCTTTAATCCCAGCACTCGGGAGGCAGAGGCAGGCGGATCGCTGTGAGTTCAAGGCCAGCCTGGTCTACAAAGCGAGTCCATGATGGCCAAGGCTACACAGAGAAACCCTGTCTCGAAAAACAAAAAAAAAAAAAAAAAAAGAAAAAGAAAAAAGTTTGAAATACTCCTTGAACACAACTATTCCACTCCTTGGAATATACCCACAAGATGCTCCACCACACAACAAGGTCATATGATCAACCGTGTTCATAACAGTCTTATTCGTAATAGCCAGAACCTGGCAACAACCTAAATGTCCCTCAGTCAAAGAATAGATAAAGAAACTGTGGTACACTTACACTATGGAATACTACTCAGCTATTAAAAACAAGAAAATCCTAGCTGAGCAGTGGTGGCACACGCCTTTAATCCCAGCACTTGGGAGGCAGAGGCAGGTGGATCTCTGTGAGTTCGAGGCCAGCCTGGTCTACAATGTGAGTCCAGGACAGCCACGGCTACACAAAGAAACCCTGTCTTGAAAAGCCAAATAAATAAATAAATGGCAATCCTGAAATTTATGGGCAAATGGGTGGAACTAAAAATGATCATCCTGAGTGAGTTAACCCAGACCCAGAAAGACTCACATGGTATATACTCACTTATAACTGGAGACTAGCCCAAAAGGGATGTCCAATGAAAGTCTTCACTTACCAGGAGATCAGGATAGATGCGGGGACTTCCTATTGGGACTCTAGGTGAGGGAAATATGGGAGAATGGAGAAATAGAAGGATCCAGAGGGTCATAGAAATCCACAAGAAAAACATCATGATGGGCAGATCTGAACCCAGGGGGTTCTGCTCAACCTACTGCACTAACCAAGGACAATATTGCAGTAAACATTAAACCCCTACTCAGATCTAGCCATGGACAGGACATTCTCCACAGTTGTGTGGAGAGCAGGGATTGACTCTGACATGAACTCTGGTGCACCTTATTTGACCACTTCCTCTTGGTGGGGAGGCCTGGTGACACTCAGAGAAAGGATAAGCAGGCTATCTGGATGAGACTTGATAGGCTGTGACCTTATGGTGGGGAAAAAGGTCCCCATCTGTCACAGACCTAGGAGAGGGGAAAAGAGTGAAAGAGGGAGGTAAGGAGGGAGGGACGGAGGGAGGGAGGGGAAGATAAAAGTGAGGGGATAACAATTTAGATGTAATCTGAATAAATTAATAAAATAAATAAAAAGAAATCCTCCTTCACCATTGTGTGAGTTCAGAACCCTTCTGTACAAGTAGGTAAGATCCTGTCCCAAAAATAAAAGGTAAAAGTAGGGCTGGGGATGTAGGTCAGTGGTAGAGCACTTGCCTGTCACTCAGAAGCCTAAGTTCCATCCTTGGTAGGTTTGTTTCTGGGTCATGTTTTTTCTTTTCATTGTTTGATGTACATCAGCCTTGATGTAGTCCTGGCTGGCCTCAAGCTTGCTAGTTAACTGTTGACCTTGAACTTCTTTTTTTTTTTTAATTTATTTATTATTATGTATACAGTGCTCTGCCTGCATGTACACCATGCCAGAAGAGGGCATCAGATCACATTACAGATGGTTGTGAGCCACCATGTGGTTGCTGGGACCTGAACTCGGGGCCTTTGGAAGAGCAGCCAGTGCTCTTGAACTTCTGATCATCCTGCTCCACCCCTGGAACTCTGTAGACCAGACTGACCCCAAAGCCACTGGCCTTCAGAATGTTGGGGTGATAGGCAACCATCACCATGCCCCATTTAGGATGTTCTAGCTGTGTGAAGAATGTCATTGGAGTTCTGGTGGGGATTGCGTTGAATCTGTACATTGCTTTATTTCATGTATCCACTGTCACGCTGATGATTCATAAACACAGGAAGCCTTTCCAGCTTCTAGTGTCTTCAGTCTCATGTGCTGTGCATGTGGGTATATGCATGTTTGAACACATATGCATGTGGAGTCACAGCAACACTAGATTTTTTGTTCTGGTTTGGTTTGGTTTTTTGGTTTTATGGAAACAGGGTTTCTCTGTGTAGTCTTGGCTGTCCTGGACTCACTTTGTAGATCAGGCTGACCTCAAACTCAACAGCGATCCACCTGCCTCTGCCTCCCAAGTGCTGGAATTAAAGTCATGCGCCACCACGCCCAGCAACACTGGATTTCTTTCTCAATGGTTTCCCATCTTCTTGGGAGGAAGGGACAGGACAAGGTCTAAGACTGCTCACTGAACCCAAGAGCCCATGAATTTTGGTAGGAGGGTAGCCAGTGTGCTCCAGGGATCTTCGTCTCTACCTCCCCAACACTGGGATTAAAGCAACACCTTTTTTTTTCTTCTTAATGTCTTGGATTTCTTTAAAGACTTATATAATCACATTATAGATGGTTGTGAGCCACCACGTGGTTGCTGGGAATTGAACTCAAGGACCTCTGGAAGAACAGGCAGCACATTTAGCCTATGAGCCATCTCTCCAGCCTTAATGTCTTATTTTCTAGAGCTTCACACAAGATATTTTTGAACATTCTGTCCCCCAACCGCCTCCATAGGGAGCCCAAACTCAGATCCACACTTCTACAACCAACATTTTACTCACTGAACTATCTTCACTTCCTTTATTAGGTTTATTAGAGGCTTCTACTTTTCGTCTCATGTGAAGCTATTGTGAATAAGACTCTCACTGTTGTCTGTTCAATTATAACTGGAGATGGGAGATAACTTTCCAGTTCTCGGGGGGGGGGGGGGGGGGGGGAAACTCCAGGATGGGTCAGAAGCAGACTTCCAATTCCTGTAGCATCTAAGACAAATCCACAGGACACAAACCTGTTGAGAGCTAGCCATAGGTCCCGACTCCCACCACTATTTACACCTACTCCACTGTCATCCCATTCCAGAGAAGCTGTAAGAGTGAAAAAGGAGGGGGGCATGCTGAAATTGAGGGAGTGGGGACTAGACAAGCAATAGATGCACCATTTCTGGTGTAAGGGAGATGACAGCTCATTCTGAATGCTGTTTTGTTTCTGGTCTGAAGTACCTTGAGAAACTTTATTCACTTCAGTTGGTACCTAGCTAAGCCAGTTTACTTCTATACTCTGCCCAACAATTTGGCTCTATTTCTACTCATACTAACCTTTGTCCGAATTCAACTCCCTGAACAGAGGTAATGAGGCCATGGCAGACTTACACCAAGCACTATCTAATGAGACAGGGGTGCCTGGAACCTCTTGCGTTTGAAAGCACTATTTTCTAGTCATGACTACGTGGCTACAGCTATCCCACCAGCTGTGCATACATACTGCAGGCAATTGAGGTATTTCCTTCCTCCTTAGCAGACATTCTACTGTAATACTGGACACTACCTTATTTCCAGATCACGCCCATCAGCAGTGTTCTCATCTACCCGAGTGACCATCTACCCAAATCACTTCCTATGGGACTTACCAATATAACCACCATGGATGGCACTGCCATCAGATGAGGGGCCTGTCACTTGCCACCTTTACACCACCTTATAGTAAGGCCTTTTGCTGAATTGAAGCTGTCCACTTAACTGACCTGAGCCCTCTCTACTGAGGTAGCAAAGCAGCTGTCCTCAATTGACAGTTGCTTTTTTAGTTTCCATCAGCTCATTTCCTCAGAGATCACACCACATCCTCCCAGCTGACTCAAACGGTCTAGCAAGGCAGAGAATGAGGAAGCCAGCCTCCCTCCTGACCCTGAAGCACAAAGCCTCAGCTAAAAATTTCTTTAGCCTGAGCAAAATTTCCCCATTACCCTAACCACATCTTGACACACAACTTACAAACAAAAGCCTTCCTCCAAGCTTTCAACCAGTCAACTCATTAGAGACCCATGGGAGGGCTGGTATTTTGTTTTCCACTATAGCCCACTAACGGAGGACTACCACATTGAGGGGAGGGGAAGACAGTAATGTCACAGTGCAGGTAGCAAGCATCTAGCCAACCAAGTTTCTCCCGTCTTGGGACCGTTTTCAGCAAACTAGGCTGTGTAATGGCCTGGCCTACATCTAGTAGGGCTTCTTCCCACTGCAGAGACTGTTCACAGCAGAAGCACACCAATATACCAAGTGTAAACTGTTTTATTAGTCAACTGGAAAGCTAGACAGTCCTCCAGTGCAGGAAGGTTTGAATTTAATCCTCTTCCTCGTCGTCACCAGCGCCAGCACCGCCCTGGCCTTTCTTGGCATTCTTCCTCTTCACTCGGCCTGGGCGGCCCCCACCATAAGGAGAACGGAGGGAGAAGTCAATGTGCTTCTGCGAGTCCAGTCGGACAATGAAGGATGGGATGTTCACCACCTGCTTGCGGACCCTGAAGGGGAAGAATGGGTAAAGGACAGAGGTGAGAGGCTGAGCCATCTGGCCCAGTCCTTTTTAGAACGGGCTGATGGGCACCCCTGACCTAGGACTCTTAAAATAACCTGGGAACCAAAGCCAATACTAACGCTTTCTTTATGGGTTTCCTGCCCACCTTGTACTGACACTAGGCCAAACTGCACTGGACAACATCTCTGCCCACAGACAAAAGCAGGTGAGGAGGAAATCTGAGATTATAGCCTGTACGGCTTTCATGTCAGTGCTCACTTACAGAAGGTGTACAGGGCACACAACTTCCACTCTGCAAAGACTAGTCACTTCAGTAGGTGGGTTATCAACTGGCAAATTCACCAACAGGACTAGAAAGCAGTGCGTGCCTAGACTGGACCTCACAGCAAACTGCAGACAGCTTTGCCACTCCACCAACATCAACTTAACCCTCCCCCTCCAACGGGGCACCAAGAGCTGTTACCTGTCCAGCTGCTTGCATGCCTGGCAGACACTTTCGCAAGGTGTACGGCTTGAGCCGCAGTGACCCTTGCGCTGGGCTATGGCCCCAATTCCCCCATAAGCTGTTTGCAGGGCGCGACTCTGAACCCTCAAGGTAAACTCACATTTGTCAGCTCCGAGGGCTGCACGGGAGATAGGGATTGTAACTTAGCAAAGGAAACAAACAGTGTAGATAGGGAAAATAAAGTTTTACAGGCCTAGCTGCAGCTTACCTTATATGACGCTGGCGGATAAGTACACGGGCATGGTGAATAGATTTGGCCAGGCCCAGCTTAAAGACCTGGGTTTGCAGCCGCCTCTCCAAGAAATCCTCAATCTTTAGGCCCAGGATGTAATCCAGCTTCATCTTGCCCTCATCCAACACCCCAATTCGTACAAGTCGTCTCAGTAGAGCATTGCCTAGGGACAGAAAGAGAGTAGCACCCAAATCAGGTGTGACTTCAGACTTTCTCAGAGCCCCCGTATGGTAGGTTACTACAGCTTTCACCCATTTTTGCAAGAAGCACAGGAGAAAACCACCTCAGTGACTAATGTGCCTGGTAACTTTTTTCCATGACACAGCCACTGGGCCACCCTTTCACCAATAGGCAGCCCACAGCTTTAGAGATTTTTAAGCAATCTTTTATGTGAGAAAGATTAAGCCTTGTCACAGGTGGGAGCAGTCTTGGCGGGCTTTACCCTTGGGGCACCCCATGAATACCTTGTGACAGACTGAGTAGAGCCATCCTGGGTCTGGAATTCAGGAAGCAGACCTGAGAACCCCACCTGGACTATTGTCTTTCTAATTGACCCTCACCGAGAGAAGGAGCCGGCCCTTCCCACGTGACTCAGGCAGTCGGGGAGGAGAGAACATCAAGTTCAGCCTGGGCGGGAGTGCATGGGGAGCAGCTGACCGGCTGGACCAGCACGCGGGCTAGAGAGACACCTAAGGACCCGTCCCGGGGAACGGATACCAGAAGGTTCACTCTTTTGTCCCTTTAACCTTTTTTCCTTCTTGTGTAAGCTAGTTGGGTTGTATAATAAAGTTAAATTATTAAGAAACAGAGCCAACCCTTTTATACTAACTTCTAACTTTTAACTTTACAAAAAAATAAAATGGTGCTTTCAGTGCTTAGGGAACAAGGGCCAGCAGAGCACAAAGGTAAATGCAACTAAACCAGAACAAGAATCGGCCCACCATCTATTTCCCCAGGAGTCTGAAAGAAAGCTAAAGGCCCAGCCACCTAATAAGCCCTAAGTATGGAGAACCAAACTGCAAAAACACTATCATCTATCTTCTTCCAAAACACTAATGTTTTCTACCATTTTATAAATACTGGTCAAATATAATACTAAAATGTCCCCCAAATAGAAATTATACGATTACTCTGCACTCTAAACTATCTAAATATAAAACATCCAGCATAAAGACAAAAGTGCACACACTAGTAAACACAAGCACATCCTACCATTAAACTTTTCTTTGGCATCGATTTGACCAATACAGACAGACCCAGGACTCTAGGGGGTATCTCAAATAGAGAACCCTTGTGGCACAAGCTGTTATTACAGCGCTTCTGTTTCTAAGCTGACTGGCTGGCGATCTGTACAGACCCCCTCCTGGTATTCACTACCACATGGGAAAGGCTGAATCTGAGTCCAGGAAGTGCCAATGGGAAAGGCTGAATCTGAGTCCAGGAAGTGCCAACTCCAAAACTACAGGGCTTTTCCTTCCTAACCACGGTTTCACTATAAAATGATCCCTGAAGGAGGACTGAAGATGGCTCAGTGGCTAAGAGCATCACTGCTCTTCCAGAGGACTCCAGATGGCAGCTCACGACTTGTGTCTGAAACTTCCAAGATCTGACACCCACACAGCAAAACACCAATGCACGCAAAATAAAAAAACAAATTATCTTTTTAAAAAGGATCACTGGTAGACTGGAGAGATGGCTCAGAGGTTATGTTCCAAAGGTCCTGAGTTCAATTCCCAGCAACCACATGGTGGCTCACAACCATCTATAATGAGATCTGGTGCCCTCTTCTGATGTGCATGCAGACAAAACTATACTTATTAGGTGGTGCACTTCATTAATCCCTGCACTCGGGAGGTGGAGGCAAGCAGATCGCTGTGAATTCAAGGCCAGCCTCGCCTACCAAGGGAACCCAGAACAACCAGAGAAACCTTGTCTTGAAAAACCAAAAATCAAGATCACTGGTGCTGCAGAGTCCACACTGCGGTTAAGAGCATTGAATGTTCTACCAGAACCCGGGTTCAATTCCCAGAACCCACAAGGCAGCTCACAACTGTCCTGTTCCAGGGCATCTGACACCCTCAAAAAGACATACATGGACTCAAACCCCCAATGTACACAATATTACTATAGGTTATTTTAAGATCTCGCTGAAAAACAGCCTTGACAATTTTTCACATGCTTAAAACCTGCAGCTCGCATTCTCCAAATTCCATCTGTGTTGAAAGTCCGCTAAACCCAGTTCCAGCCGAGCTACGCCAGGGAGACCCCGTCTCAAATAATCCCCACTACCCGGTTCAGCGTCATATGCCGCCCCGCCCCGTCCCGACCTAAAAATTTGGCAACCACCGCGCCCTTCTAAAAAGAGGCCCACACTCACCTTCAAAAAGACGCCTTGGGTCCTTTTCGTCGAGCGTCAGCAGCTCCCGGGCAGCCTTGCGGATCTTGGCCAGTGTAAACTTGACCCTCCACACCTCACGTTTGTTCCGGAGCCCATATTCTCCTGCACGTGGGTGGGAGAAGGAACCACAGGGCCAGAGGCATCGGTTACTACTACACTTGGATCGGCGACTACAGAGCTAGTCTAAACCCCAATTGTCTTTGGACATGGCGCCACTGACCACGTGGGAGACACACATCGTGGCTACCTAACTCTTCTCCGGTCCGAAATCCCACCTTGGCCACTCACCGATCAACTTCAGTTCCTGGTCGAGACGAGATTTCTCGAAGGGTCTCCGTGGGGTCACATAGGTTTTGCGACAAACCCAACTTCTGGCAACCGGCATGTTGGCTCCTCCAGGCCCGCTGCGCCTGCGCAATAGAGTTGGTTATTTAAAAAAAAAACCTCCTGGCGCATGCGCAGCAACCCACCCACCCCCACCCCCGCTAAAATATGGCCGCACTAACTCGGCTCACGGGAAAACTGCCTTAAGACTATTTGGAACTGGGGTTGTTCCACAGCCGTGTTGCAGTATCGCCCAACCACCTCTTTCCCGCCCTCCTCCCTCAGCGTGTTCGTGAACGTTCGAATGGCTCCGTCACCCCTAAATGCGAACTAGATAGCAACCAGGAATCTCACCTACGAACTCACGCCCGTGACAAAGAGACACGCCGTCGCCGGATCGTGGTCTTATAGCGACGTCGCCCTGTCGTGACGTCATCACGCACAGGTCGCGGCTACGCCAATCAAAAGCGGGAAAGCGATTGCGACAAGAGGGTGGGCCAGAGCGGCGCTGCGATGGACGGACTTACCAGTGAGATGGTCGCGGGGGGGGGGGGGGGGGGCGGAGGGAGCGGGGAAATGGAAGAGCAGAAGTGACAGCCTTGGTTAAACCATGGATTTAAAGAGGCTGCCACTTTCTAGGACAAAGGTAACGCACTGCGGTCGTCACTTTTTGTTTTAACAAAGATCCTCGGGAAAAACTTAACAGGGATATCAGGGCGGCAGCCAACGTTCCCCCACCACTGGCTGTTTCGTGGTAATGCCCTTGCCCGCCCAAGTGCTAGGATTTTAGATGTGAGCCACCATGCCCGGCGTATTATAATATTGAAATATGCATGCTGTGCTGGTTCGGTTTTTGTCAGCTTGACACAAACCTAGACATATCCCGAAAGGGGAACTGTTAAATAAGAAAATGCCTATAGGCAAGTCTCAGTCTATTTTATTGGTTGTTTTTGAAACAGAGTTTCCCATCAAATGACCATGAATTCCTCATCCTCCTGTCTATACTTTCCAAGTGCTGGGATTACAATCCACTTTGCTGCAAATGATTTTGTGTATGTGTGTATTCACTATAGATGGTTATGAACCACATTGGTTGTTGGGAATTGAACTCATGACCTCTGGAAAGAGCAATCAGTGCTCTTAACCGCTAAGCCATCTCTCCAGCCTCTTGTTTTTTGAGACACTCTTCTTAGTCCTGGGTGTCCTGGAACTCCCTATGTAGGTCAGACTAACCTTGAACTCACAGAGATCCTCCAGCCTCTCTCTCTGCCTCCCTGAGTGTTGGGATTAAAGGCATGCATTACCACGCCCAGCTGTGTGGTGTGTGTGTATGTATGTGTGATTTTTTTTTAAAGAGGAAATAGGACTTATGGTTCCAAATTGTAGACAAGGTGGACTCTCTCACAGGTATGATGTCCCTGCCTTTCTCTGAGTACTAGGGAGGGCAAGCTCACACGACTAGGCCTAGCTCAGACTTTTCTTTTTTTTTTTCTTTCTTTTTTTTTTTTTCCCAGACAGAGTTTGTATGTAGCTTTTGGCTGTCCTGGACTCACTTTGTAGACCAGGCTGGCCTCGAACTCAAAGACCCCGTGCCTCTGCCTCCCAAGTGCAGGGATTAAAAGCATGCACCACCACACCCAGCTAAATTTTTTTTTTTAATCTACCTTTATTTTATGTGCATTGGTGTTTTGCCTGCATGTATGTCTGTCTTTGTGAGAATGTCAGATCTTATAGTAACAGACAGTTGTGAACTGCTATGTGGGTACTGGGATTTAAACCTGGATCTTCTAGAAGAGCAGGCAGTATCCTTAACCGCTGAGCCATCTCTCCCACCTTAGCTCATTTTTATTTTAACCAGTTTGATTGCATAAGAATTTACATTTGCTTTGTATACTCAGAAGGCACAGCCAGCCTGATTAATTTTTAATTATGTGTAGTCTGTGTGGGTATGTGTTCCCGAGTGCAGATGGCAGGACAGAATAGGGTGTCTGAAGATGCGAAGTGACAAGCACCTGCAAGCTATACTACATGGGTGTTGGGAAGTGAACTCCGGTCCTTTGGAAAAGTCCAACTGCTGAGCCATCCCTACAGCCCCAAAGGTTTAGCCCAGGCAAGCCTCGAACTCATGATTCTCCTGCCTTTGCCCTGGAGTGGAATACATCACCACAACCAGCTGACGCAACAATTTTAGTGATAACCTTCACAGACATAATTCGTAAAGGTCTTCAGCAAGAACACCAAGTACTCTTAACCACTGAGCCATCTCTCTAGCCCTCATTTATCCATCTATTTGAGACAGGCTTTGCTGGCTTGGAACTGCCTATGTAGTCCAAGCTACCTTTATCTCAGAGATCTTTACGTGAAATGGTCTGTAAAAATCTCTAGGGGACCAGTGAGATGGCTCAGCAGCTAAAGGTGCTTAGTGGCAGCCCGGCGTGGTGGCGCACGCCTTTAATCCCAGCACTCAGGAGGCAGAGGCAGGCGGGTCGCTGTGAGTTCAAGGCCAGCCTGGTCTACAAAGTGAGTCCAGGATGGCCAACACTGCACAGAGAAACCCTGTTTGTCTTAGTGACAAACTCGATAACCCGAGTTTGATCCCTGAGACCCAGAAGAAACCAGGCTCTCTCAAGTTGTCCTCTGACCTCCGCATATATTCCATGGCAATTACATACACGTGTGTGTTGGAGGATGGTCCGATTTATTTTAATACTAATTAATAAAAAGCCATCACACCTAGGCAGGGCAAATGAGATAGGCATGGCTAACGTCCCTAGGCTTGGGGAGACAGAGGGAATCTTGGGAAGAAGGAAAGAGAGACCCGAGGAGGGAGAGAAAAAAGTAGCACCATCATGGGTTAGATGGAGAAGCACATGGCCAGCGTGGATGGAGGATTTGGCCCAGATAAAGAAAATTAGCAAGTATACGGGATGATGGGCGGGAGGTAGCTTGATAGAAATTGTTAGAAGCAGATGGCATGAGGATACTTCCCTACTGTGGGAAGTAGTTTAGGGTATTAATATCTGCCCTGCCCCAGGTTAACTAAGGCTATTTTAAAATATAACAGGTGTCTGTGTCTTGATTGATTGCTAGCAGGTTATATTGCCGTAATAATAACTATTAGGCCAGATAATAAACATCAGACAATACAGATAAAACAACAATAACAGATGTGTACATATAATAATAAATAAGCATAGAAAGAAAATATCTTCAAGGGAAAACTTAGTGGGATGCAAAGAGGCAGCCTCCTGAACCAAAGAGACCAGGTATCAAGCCGCAGGCCTGGTACTTACTAGTTTTCTGACCCTGGGTAAACCATTTCCCCTCCTTTTTTCTCGTCTGAATATAGGAATCAAAGCCCCACATTTCAAGGATTGTTGTAAGGACTCAAAACACAAACATTTATTCAACAAGTTTATTGAGAGCTGCGGGGACCTGAGCCCTGTAGAAAACATAAAAGCCAAACAGTAACAGACTCTACTTTCAACAAGCTCAGTTTGGAAACAGAAATACAAAACACAGGTAGTAAGCACTTTAAAACAAACGGGGGGGGGGGGGGGGGGGGGGGACGACAAACAAAAAAAACCTAAGAAGGTTGTAGTGTTCAAACCCCTGGAATCAGAACTAACCAGGCAGGACAAGGGAGCACAAGTCTCTGTGAGGTGATGAGCCAGGGAGACCATCCTGGAGCATTCTTGCCGCACACAGCCACACCCCCCTCAGTCTCTAGGGATCACTGCAGGCTGGCCCACTGCAGAGAGGTGTAGACCACCTTCCCATCAGGCTGAGGGGAACAGAGAAGCAGGGTCTTTCTGACACTGGTTCCCAGGCGGCCGGCGGAGACCAGGTCCTGAAGTGGGATGGGGTCCTCAGCAGACCAGCACTGAGCGATGTAGTGAGCGTGGAATCGCAGCGGGTCACCTGGAAGAAAGACAGAGGCATGCAGTTCCCATCGTGGGGGGGGGGGGGGGGAGATGAGGGGGGGTGGGGGGGGTGGGCTGGGCTGGACATGGATCCTTCGGCTCACTGCACTTTTGGCTGCTTTGTAGTGCTCAGTATGGAAGCCAGGGCCTTGTGTAGAATAATCAGTATTCTGCCACCTTCTTTATGAATGTCTGTTTTCTCGCATACATGCATGTGTACCATACCATGTGGTATGGCTGGTGCCCACATAAGCCACAAGAGGGCATTAGGTCCCATAGAACTGGGGTTACAGAGCGTTACAAGTCACCATGTGGGTACTGGGAACCAAATCTGGTCCTCTGCAAGAGCAGCTGGTGCTCTTAACCATTAAGCCATCTCTCTGGCACTTTTTACTTTTGGAAACGGCATCTATGCTGCCCACACTAGTCTTGACCTTGCCCTGTGGCTCACACCGACCCCAAGCTTGGCATTTGGATTCTCTTGTCTTAGCCTCCTGGGTAGCTGGAATCACAGGCTACATGGACATTTTCAGCACACACTAAATATCCTGAAACACATACCCTTGGACCCAGCTACTCTACACTTTTTAAAAAATTTAATTAATTTATTCAGATTACATCTCAATTGTTATCCCCTTACTTTTATCCTCCTGTTCCTCCCTCCATCCCTCTTTTACTCTTTTACCCTCCCCTAGGTCTATGACAGAAGGGGACCTCCTTCCCCACCATATGATCACAGCCTATCAAGTCTCATCCTGGTAGCCTGCTTATCCTTCCTCTGAGGGCCACCAGGGCTCCCCACCAAGGGGAAGTGGTCAAATATGTGGCACCAGAGTTCATGTCAGAGTCAGTCCTCACTCTCCACACAACTGTGGAAAATGTCCTGTCCATTGGCAAGATGGAATAGGGGTTCAATGTTTACTGCATGTACTTACTCTACACTTTTATGGTTTTTTTTGTTGTTGCTGCTGTTTTTTGTTGTCGCTGTTTGCTTGTTTGTTTGAGACAGAGTATCTGGCTGTTCTGGAACTCACTATACACACAAGGCTGTCCTCAAACGTATAGAGATCTGCCTGCCTCTGCTTCCTGAGTGCTGGAAATAAAGGTGTGCACCACTACACCTGGCACAGCCTCTGTACTCCTAAGGACCTTCTGTCTTTCCTTTTATGAGATAGATGCTTCATGTGATCCATGTTGGTTTTGATGACCCAAGATGGCTGTACAGTTGCCAAGAAACAGAATAGAAATCACTGAATGGTTACTTCCATGGTACAAGGTACATCTGCAAGACTGAACAATACACAACTATCATGATTAAAAGATGTGGCAAGAGCCGGGCAGTGGTGGCGCACGCCTTTAATCCCAGCACTCGGGAGGCAGAGGCAGGCGGATCGTGTGAGTTCAAGGCCAGCCTGCTGGTCTACAAAGTGAGTCCAGGACAGCCAAGGCTACACAGAGAAAGCCTGTCTCAAAAAACTAAAAAAAAAAAAAAAAGATGTGGCAAGACTCGCCTTTAACCTCAAGCACTTAGGAGACTTAGGCTAGGGGACCCCTTGAGCTTAGAAGTTCAAGACCAACCTGAGCACCAGAGATTTTACCAACAAAATAAATAAGATTAAAAAAAAAAAAAAAAAAAAAAAACCACACACACACACACACACACACAACCAAAAGGAAGCCAAGATTAAAGCCAGGGCTGCACAGAGTACCTGTCTCAAAAAAATAAAAATAAATAAATAAATAATAAAATAAATATAAAAAGTCCAAAGAATTTCCCAGGAGCCAGACAGTAAACCTGATTAGTTTTGTGGCTCTTGTTGCAAAACTGAGCCTGCCAGCGCAAGACAGTAGCCACATGTGTTATGTAAGCAGAGGTGGGGATGTCCTCGGATGGCTTTAGTTACTGAACAGTCTGTCCCTGGAAGAGGTAAATCTAAACTAGCAGGATAGGACTCTGAATAAGACTATACAAGACGGTGAATCACAGGCAATGGAAATTTAAAATGGAGAGGAAAACTAGAGAGATGGCTCCATGAGGACCCAGGTTCAGTAGCAGCGCACACACAGCTCACAAGCGCCTGTTAACTCCAGCTCCAGGAGAAGCCAATGCCGTCTTCTAGTGTCTTGGGCACCCACACACATGCACACATACAAACACGAACGGACACAGAACATAAAAAGGAAGAATAGGGGCTGCAGAGATGGCTCAGAGGTTAAGAGCACTGGCTGCTCTTCCAAAGGTCCTGAGTTCAATTCCCAGCAACCACATGGTGCCTCACACCCATCTATAATGAGATCTGGTGCCCTCTTCTGGCCTGAAGGTGTACATGCAGGCACTGTATACTTAATAAAGAATTAAAAAAAAAAAAAAAAAAAGAATAAAATCAAAATCCTTAAGAGGCGGGAGCTGTTGCTATGTTTCTGCCTGGCAGCTAGGTTCCTGGCCAGAGCCTAGCTAGAAGCCAGGCTCTCTGGCTGTTACAAGGCTCCAGCCAGCTGAGAGGGTACATCAAAATGCTTGAGAAAATAATCCTGTAACTGTTTTCCCAGAGGCTTAGCAACTTTGAGCCTCAGGCAAAATTTAAAAATAAACTTAGAAGCATTACAGTCATTGGATTTGGACGCTACTTCATAGGGGGCAAGGATTCTCTCAGTGTCCTGTACACTGAGTACTCACTGCCTTAGAAATATTGGCGTATTAGAACTAATTGGTCAGGGGCTGGAGAGATGGCTCAGTGGTTAAGAGCACTGCCTGCTCTTCCAAAAGACCCGGGTTCAATTCCCACCACCCACATGGGAGCTCACAACTGTCTGTAACTCCAAGATCTGACACTTTCAGACCAATGCACATAGATTAAAATTAAATACAATATTAAAAAAAAAAAAGAATTGGTCAGTGGCAGGTATGAACGCTTCTGCATTTTAATCACCTCAGCACTCCCATGGTGGAGGCCAGCCAGGGTTACATGCATCACCCTGTCAAACGAAAGAAAAGAGGCAAAGGAAATAAAATAAAATAATAAAGGAACAAATGGTTTAGCTTACGGTTCAATTTAATGTGTAGAGTTAGAACAAAACATTTGTCATGCTAGCACTTAGGCTAAAACAAGAAGGCAGTGTCACGTGGTAAACTGGACACCAGCTTGGAAGTCAATAGTGAGACCTTACATTTAAAAAAAGAAAGAAAAAAATAATAATAAAAATAAAAAAAGAAAGAAAGCCGGGCGTGGTGGCGCACGCCTTTAATCCCAGCACTCAGGAGGCAGAGGCAGGCAGATCGCTGTGAGTTCAAGGCCAGCCTGGTCTACAAAGTGAGTCCAGGACAGCCAAGGCTACACAGAGAAACCCTGTCTCGAAAAAACCAAAATAAATAAATTAATAAATAAAATAAAAAAAGAAAGAAAGAAAGAAAAGAAAAGAGAGATTTCTTCCAGAGGACCTGGGTTCAATTTCCAGCACCCACATGCCAGATCAAAACTGTCTGTAATTCCAGTTCCAGAGGATCCAACACCCTCACACAGACATATATGCAGGCAGAACACCAATGCATATAAAAATTTTTAAAGAAAAAAGATGGAAGGAAGAAAGGAAAGAAAAGTAAAGAAAGACTTGGAAGGTAGAGGCAGGCAGATTGCTGTGAGTTCAAGACCAGGCTGGTCTACAAAGCAAGTCCAGGACAGCCAAGGCTACACAGAAACCTTGTCTCGAAAAATTGAAAAAAGAAAACAAAAAGAAAGTCATGGTGTGGTTTCGGATGCCTTCAATCCCAGCACTCAGGAGACCAGACAACTAGATCTCTGTGAGTCTGAAGGCAGCCAGGGTTACACAGACCTTTCAAAACACTGTGAGATGCCAGACATTGTGGCGCGGGAGGCACTCGAGAGGCAGAGGCAGGCGGATCGCTGTGAGTTCGAGGCCAGCCTGGTCTACAAAGTGAGTCCAGAACAGTAAAGGCTACACAGAGAAACCCTGTCTCAGAAAAAAAGAAAAAAAAGAAAAAAAACTGTGAGCTATCCATGCATGATGGAGTGAGCCTTAATCTGAGCACTTGGGAGGCAGAGGCAGGCTGTAGGCCAGCTGAAGCTGAACAATGATCCACAATCTCAAAAAAATGAACAAGTAAGGCATAGAACCTGGTAGTTTACAGACTTAAACTAGTTATTATAAGCTGCAGTGGCTTTGTCTGGAAACAAGAGTCTTAACCTATGCTGCATAGATTGGTTTTTTTTGGTGGTGGGGGGGGGGGGTTGGTTTTTTTTTTTTTTGTGGTTTTTTGGTTTTTTGTTTTTTGGTTTTTTTGGGGGGGGTATTTCGAGACAGGGTCTCTCTGTGTAGCCTTGGCTGTCCTGGACTCACTTTGTAGACCAGGCTGGCCTCGAACTCACAGCGATCCGCCTGCCTCTGCCTCCCGAGTGCTGGGATTAAAGGCGTGCACCACCACGCCTGGCCATAGATTGGTTTTTAACTCCTAGGTCCAAGAATTTCTGCTTCAGTTTCTCAAGTAGTTGGGGACACAAGCACATATCAGCATACTCAGACCCAACTAGAACTTCAATTTCCTTGTTTGTTTTTTTTTTTTAATAGATTTACTTAATTTATTTATTTTACTATGTATACAATGCTCTGCCTGCATGTACACCTGCAGGCCAGAAGAGGGCAAAGATAGTTGTGAGCCACCATGTAGTTGCTGGGAATTGAACTCCTGCCCTCTGGAAGGGCAGTCGGTGCTCTTAACCTCTGAGCCATCTCTCTAGCCCCTCCCCCTCCTTTTAAAAAAAGATTTATTTATTATGTATACAGTGCTCTGCCTGCACGTACACCTACACGGCAGAAGAGGGCATCAGAGCCACCATATTGTTGCTGGAATTGAACTCAGGACCTCTGGAAGAGCAGTCAGTTCTCTTAACCTCTGAGCCATCTCTCCAGCCCTAGAACTTCAATTCAAGGCTACTTAAATGGCATGCATGCACGCATCTATCTGCATATCCATATCAAATATAGTCTGCCGTACATTCTCAACCAACTCTCCTATTTTTGACTTTTGATACTATTTTTCACATATGTGGCCTTACAACACTTTTTTCCCTTTGTTTCAGACAAAAGCTTTGAAACGTAGTCCTGGCTGGCCTGAACTCATGTTGCTTATGCAGGTCTCAAACTTGTGGCAATCCTCACATCTCAGACCCTCAAGTGCTAAGATTAATGGTATGACCATCACACCCCATTTTTTAAAAAATGTGTTGAGATGAGGTATCATGTAAGCAAAGCTAACCTCTAACTGGCCTCCACTTATCAAAGGCTGAGATGAGAGGCATGAACAGTCATAGCCAACTCTAATCCTACATATTAATTCTTTGATAACTATGTTTCTCAAACAACTGGTTGTTGCTACTGTTGTTCTTTTCCTTACTGTTTTCTTGAGACTGCCTCACTACACAGCCTAGTTGTCCTGAAACTTAAGAGGTGCCTGCCTCTGCCTCCCTAGTGCTACGATTAAAGGCACGCCCCACCTCTCCAGGCTTAATTACTGTTTCGTTTCCCTCAGTGACTTTGCTGCTTTTAATCTTTTAATTCCATAAAGAGTCCTGCAGTGAATGTGCTCATGTGTTCTGTGGACCTAGGTAAGGATTTCTGAGCCAATCTTCTAGATCAGAGTATTTACGAAAAGTTACTACATACACCAAGCCAGGTGTTGTGACACACGCCTGGAATTCCAGCACTCAGGAGGTGGAAAGGGTAGAAAGCCTTGCATTCCAAGGCTAGCCAGTGCAGCATAGAAAATTCCAGGCTGGCTCTGGCTATGTAACAAAACTAGCTATTAAACTACTCTCCCAAGAGCTCCTAGTCTAGGTCCCCAGGTGGAAGAGGTGAGACAAAAGATGAGGAACAAATGAAGACCACCAGGAAAGGTACTGCCACCAGAGCCCCAACGCAAACTCACCAGGATAAACCAGGAAGTCACCACCAAACTTCCCAGCTGCGCTGAGGAAGAAACCTCTCTCCCACAGGTCTCGATAGATGCTGTAGCGAAGCTCATGAGCAGGACGGCCAGCATGCGGCCAGTCTTTGGACTGCACACGCCAGTCCAGAGGCTTGGCCTTTACAGGCCGAGGCCTGGCAGTGGCCAGCTGGATGAGCAGGGCTGATCTGGGCAAGGGGGTCACCCCGTTTGAAGGTCCTGGTTGAGGAGATGAAGAATCTAAGGGAAGTAGAGAGAACTTATTAAATCCACAAGGGAAGTTTTATCCATCCTCCCCCCGCTATGCCCCCCCAAAAAACCCTAAAATTCCCCAAAGCTTCCTGCCCCAAATCTTTTTTTAATCAACATTAAATATAGATTTTAACTTTTAGTATTATTTATAAAATAGGTGTTATAAAAGGTTTAATAAAAGAATAAGATCATTAGTTTGCATTGCTACATTCTTTAAATATCTTATTAATTTATTAATATACATCTCAGTTGTTAGACCATCCGTTGTATCCTCCCACTCCTCCCTCCCTCCCGCTTCCCCCCTACTCCCCTCCCCTATGTCTGTGACTGAGGGGGACCTCCTCCCCCTGTATATGCTCACAGGGTATCTTCTTGGTGACCTGTTACCCTTCCTCTGAGTGCCACTAAGCCTCCCCATCAAGAAGACGTGGTCAAAAATGGCCTGCCTCAAATCTTAACACTAAACCCCACTCTCACCTGCTCCCTCCTGCTCCGCAGAAGCCTGACCACCATCACTGGTCTCAGTCGTTAGAGTAGCTTCGCTTCCACTGGCTCCCTCCTGCTCCGCAGAAGCCTGGCCATCCTCACTGGTCTCACTACCTCGGGTAGCTTCGCTTCCACCGGCTTCTTGGCCTTCATCCGCCCCTGAATCCTGTTCCAGCTTCTGCTTCTTGGCAGCCTGGCCCTCTGCTATCTTCTCCAGCAGCTCCTGACGCCGGGTCTCTCGGGCCTCAGCGGCCAAAGTGCTCTGCTCCTGAAAACTCTGCTCTTGCTGGCGTTTGAACGATGCCAGGGCCTGAGAAGTAAACACATAAGTAAACCCCAAGACACAGCCTTGCGGTCCCTTAAACACAGGAATTCTGACCCGGTTTACAACCTTCCAACAGCGTCATCCCAGATCAGGCCCTCCCAGGTCTTCTCACCCACAAGGGCCTTTCGCTTCTTACCAAGCCATGGTTGCGGGGATCCGGGCGCGGGGCGCTGACTAGGGTCACAGCTCCTATCTCGGCCAGGAGCCGGGCTTCTTCGGGCAACAGCAGAAGCGGGAGGCCCAGGCGCGAGTTCTGGCGGGGGCCCCGGGGTAAGGCACCCACCGTGCGGCCCCCGACTCCCAGGCGCTCCCGCAGCGCCTGCACGGCTTCGGCGCCCCACACCAGGGAGCGGCCATTAGCGACCTCCACCACCAGCATCCTCCTGCAGAGTGGGGGACGCCGAGGTCACCCAAACAGCCCCCACGGACCCGACTGACGCCTTCCTTCCTCGCCCCTAGTGCAAGCAAGACCCCGCACCTGAACCCGAAGGGGGGAGGGGCCGGAGTCTCCACCTGCACCCCAGGCCAAGACCACACCACCCAGCTCAGGTCTCTCTGTTCTGGCCCCCCGCCGCCCCCCCCCCTCAGCTCCTGGTGACCATCATCTCTGCCAATGAGCGCCAACGCATGACGTTGCCTTAGAGAGACCTCCCGCCTTAGCAGTGCACCGCCCTTTTGGCAAGGTGGGTGTCTTCCCCTCGGCAGTGTCCGTCAAGACTCGGAACCTCTACACAGAGGGCAGCGGTTTGCTCAAGCCACACCCTCTTCTAGAAACTTTGAGCCCAGCCCCTCCCCTTTCGAATTCCCGAGGTTCGCCTTTCCCGCCTAGTCACGGAATCCATCGAACTTCTTAGAAAAAAAATATCCGAATCCTGTTTTGAGCAAGAGGTTCGATGTTCCAGCATCCTCGGCTCGGCTAGATCGGGAACCCTGCCACCCCGAACTCGAGCGTCCCAGCCTTCGGATGATCTCGGCTCTACCCCTGAACGAATTCGGGGAGGGGTCGGGGAGGGGGAAAAGAATTTCTGCTCAGTCGAACCCGACACCCCTTCCAAGTTGCAAGAGGTTCAGCGTTCGAGCCTAGCCAGAGCCCGTCAATCCTCCGGCTGAGGCCCCGCCCACTCCCTACCCAACTCTGGGAGTTCTCGCCCACGAATGAACCCACAGTCACACTCTGGGGTGCAGTGCACGTCTTGGCTTCCCCTCAGTCTGTCGCACTGTCCTCGGCAGAGGCAGTAAGTCAACCCGTAGCCAGCACCGACTCTCAGTCCAGGCGGAGCCGGACTTACGTAGCGCGTCCTCCGTCATCCCGTCATGTCAGCAAAGCGGAAAACCGGAGGCGAGCGCTCATAGCCGCTCGGCTCCCCCCGAAATGGGACCCTTGAGGGTCATCGCTCTGGTCCCGCCCCCAAACCCAGGATTCACGTAGGCTCCGCCCCCTCACAGATCATCTCTAGTCGCCTATTTTCGGTGGCTCTGCCTTCCTCCGGCAAAACAAAGCTCGATGTTTCCAGAAGCTATTGGCTCTGCCTATTATTAAACCAAGTCCACTTACACCCGATCGTTTTCAAAGTTAGGACAAAACTTCTGCCCTCACTGGCATTTGACAGTGACCTAAAAAGTACTCAGCCGGCTGAAACGAGCCCAAACATGTGACACCCCCCCCCCGCCCATCTCCTGCTGTTCTTGGACACCCCCCACTCGCCTGATTTCGACTATCTCCGAAGAAAGCCGAAGCGTGTGGGGGCCCCGCCCACCTCCGGCCGAGCGTATGAACTCATCTGATTCCGAACCGCAGCTTTAGAACTCGGTAATCTCCGAAGTAAGCCGAAGCTTGTGGCCCCGCCTCCACGCCGTGAGCTTGAATTACCGAGGGTGCCCGAAGGCGCCCGAAGCTGAAAGCCTCCCTCTTTCCGAAAGCTGTGCTCCTCAACTGGTTCCCTCGGGAGTCGGGGACTCGAAGCTTTTGGCCCCGCCTCTCTAACCCGAGGCCCCGCCCCCTCACGTACAAGCAGCTCTTTGCCCCGGGGCCTGCACGAAGGAACGAGGCTAGCACCTCGTCGTGGGCTGGTGTTCTGGGTTCTTTACCTACGGTGCTGTATCCCGGACAGCAGCCACTCTCGGGGTCTGGACCACGCCACCCTGCCGGCGCCCTCGGGAACCGGCAGTGCGGGGGCGTGCTGAACTGAGGAGGCGTGGCCCGAGCCGAGGCAGTGGTGAAAGAGGGCTGTTCCGCAGCCCCCAGGCCGGCGGACTGTTCAGGTGGGCCCCGGTGGGGTCGTGTGGCGGTGTCGCGATGATCGTAGGGTGGCGGGAGCGTGGCTAGGGGCTGGGTGTCGTAACCGCCTGTGGATCTGCTCAGGGCGGAATCGGATCCACGCTGCGCGGGGCTGGGCTACAGAAGGGTGCCTGCAGATTGGACGGGGCCCGTTGGTTTCTCTCCCGGGGTCCGGGTTAGAGAGGAGCTCGGAGCTCAGAAGACAGGTGGATGCTAAAAGCTGGGTTTCTCCAGGCTGGGCGAGGTGTGGGGGGCGGGGGTTGGATGTACCGGGTTCTTGGGTCCTCTAAGACGACGAAGAGGAGATTGGGGATCCAGACAGTCTAAAGGGTTCCTGTGTACTCGGAGGAGGGTGGGGGTGATACAGATTCTTGGGTTATCAGAGGAGAGAGGGCTTGTAAAAAATTGTTTCCCCGGGCCAGAAGGTGTCTGGATATCTGGGTCGTAAATGGGAGTGGAAGTACATTTGATTTCTACATCGGCAGAGGGGTGGAATAGGGGGCTTGATTCCTGGGTCGTGAAAGGAGGCGTGAGCTGGAGGCCTGGGTTCTCAAAAATAGGGGATTCTACCACCCTCAGAAGAGGAAGGAATAGAAATACTGGTTCTCTCACTGTGGGTCCTTCCTCCCGCAGACCATGACACCCGAGGAATGGACTTATCTAATGGTCCTTCTTATCTCCGTCCCTGTTGGCTTCCTCTTTAAGAAAGCTGGTGAGTCGGGTTCCGGGTACACCAGTGGAAAATTAAGGTGAGGGAGCTGGGGTGTGGGGAATCACCCCTCCCCGGAGGCTCTAGGCTTATACTTTTACCTTTTCCTTTCAGGACCTGGGCTGAAGAGATGGGGGGCAGCAGCTGTGGGCCTGGGGCTCACCTTATTCACCTGTGGCCCTCACGCTTTGCATTCACTGATCACCATCTTGGGAACCTGGGCCCTCATTCAGGCCCAGCCCTGGTGAGAACTAGGTGGTGAGAAAACAAAAGAGGATGCAGACGGACAACAACCTGTTTCCTCTCTGGGTCTTCTGTTTTCTTCTCCTTTGGCCTCTTGCTGCTACCTGCTTATCTCATGTTTCTCTACGTCTTGGCCATTTTCCTTCCTCTGCCACCTTGTTCCGTATCTTCTTGCTCCTGTGTGTTTGCCCCAGCCCTCAATATTCAACCGTGTGACAGACGTGCAGAACCCAGTCCTAAGTTCTGCATCTTTTTATTTTCTTTTTGGTTTTTTGTTTTGTTTTTTGTTTTTTGAGACAGGGTTTCTCTGTGTAGCCTTGGCTGCCCTAGACTCACTTTGTAGACAAGGCTAGCCTCGAACTCACAGCGATCCACCTGCCTCTGCCTACCGAGGGCTGGGATTAAAGGCGTGTGCCACCATGCCCAGCTGAGCGCTGCATCTTACAGAGGGATGGAATGGCTTCTTTGCCACAAAGCTGCCCTTAACTCCCCTGGTTCTTTCCTTCTCTGTGGCTGTGCTCTTGCGTCCATCCATGCCTGTCATCCACCACCAATCCTCTCTCTCTCTCTCTGTCACACCTCCTCTTTTCTATCTGGATGGGGAGGGGTCGTGAAGCCATTCCCAGGAGAAGGAAACAGAGGCTAAGAAGGTCTTGGTACCAAACACGATGACTTTCCCCACTTGTATCCTAGCTCCTGTCATGCCCTGGCTCTGGCCTGGACCTTCTCCTATCTCCTTTTCTTCCGAGCCCTCAGCCTGCTGGGCCTGCCCACTCCCACGCCCTTCACCAATGCCATCCAGCTGCTGTTGACCCTGAAGGTGAGAACTTGGGGAACACTGCTGTCAATAATCTCCCCCACCACCACCACCACCACCCTGGGAGTCAGGGAGCCTCCTTGCTTTCACCTCCCAAACTTGCTCATAGCTGGGGAAAGCCTACGGGTTTTTACCTTTCACAACCCCTGAGCTTGGGACCTCACTTCTCCCTGGAGACAGAGTTCACCTCACCTCTCACATACTCCGGAGCAGGTGTTCACCTCTCCACTCCTTCCTGGGTTAAGAGATCTCCCAAGTGCTCCGCCAGGAGCCATTTGGCATACCTGGAATGTGCTTGTCTGCCATGAGTTGCCAACAGGCTATTGACTCTGTAGCAAACCATCCTCCAAATAGGGAAACTGCTCTGGAGATAAGGTATCTGGCCCAAAGGCACAAAGCTAGGTCTAGTTTTGTTGTTGTTTTGGTTTGGTTTTTGGTTTTTGTTTTGTTTTTTGAGACAGAGCCTCATGTACCACCACCCTTTGTTGGCCTTAAACAAAGAAAAATGACTTTGAACTTTGGGTTCTGCCTCCACCTCCCGAGTGCCAGGATTATGGGCATGTACCACCTGTGCCTGGTTCATATGGTACTAAGGAATCACACCAAGGGCCTCAAGCATAGTAGGCAAGGATTCGGCCAACTGAACTACATTCTTACCCCGGGTATGAATCTTTTTTTTTTGTTGTTTTGGTTTTGGTTTTGGTTTTGGTTTTTCGAGACAGGGTTTCTCTGTGTAGCCTTGGCCATCCTGGACTCACTTTGTAGACCAGGCTGGCCGCGAACTCACAGCGATCCGCCTGCCTCTGCCTCCCCAGTGCTGGGATTAAAGGCGTGCGCCACCACGCCCGGCTTCCTGGGTCTGAATCTTAATCATCTAGGAAAAGGGCAAAAAGAGACCAGTCCTTAGTCCCTGTCCCAGACCATAACAGTGGTGAGCTCTTGTGTGTCTGAGCTCCAACAGCATAGCCTTTGACAGTCCTGCCAGTATCTGATTTCTCCAGAGATCTTTTTTGTTGTTGTTTTGTTTTGTTTTATATTTTGTTTTTCCTGGCAGTGTTTCTCTGTGTAGCCCTGGCTGTCCTGGAACTCACTTTGCAGACCAGGCTGGCCTCAAATTCAGAGGCCTGCCTGCCTGCCTCTGCCTCCAGAGTGCTGGGATTAAAAGTGTGCGCCACCACGCCCAGCTTCCACAGTTCTTCGTTCTTATGGCAAATCCAACAGTAGACAGGGATTGGCCAGCTATGAGTTGGAAGAAGAGCCTTCCAGAGTGTGTATGGACCTGCACACATAGACGGGAACAGGGTGGGTGCTGCAAGCTATGTTTGGCAGTTAGTTCGCTTTGCAAATAACATATGGTTGAATGGGCAGCAGAGGCCAATCGATGTGGAGCTTTGTTGGCCTCTGCAGGATGGACTTCCTCCAATAGGGGCCTGGGATTCCCTTCGCAAGAAAGTTTTTGGTTCGCTTATTTGTTTTTGCCTTGTTGGTCAGGAGGCAAGGTACAACAAATTTACCTCTCGGATAGTAGTTTGCCCTAGGTGCTGAGAGAGCTGAAGTAGAATGAAATGAGATAAGTTGAGATAGGGTCCTCTTATCAAAGTCAAGCATAGCGATTTGTCAATGTAGTCCCGGCATTAAAGAAAAAGCTCCAAGGGGCTGGAGAGATGGCTCAGTGGCTAAGAGCATTGTCTGCTCTTCCAGAGGTCCTGAGTTCAATTCCCAGCAACCACATGGTGGCTCACAACCATCTGTAATGGGATTTGACTCCCTCTTCTGTCATAGATGCAAATAGAACACTCAAATAAATAAATAAATATTAAAAAAAAAAAAAAAAAAAAAGAAAGAAAAGAAAAAGCTCCAAGCTGGGCATGGTATCAGGTGCTTTGAGTCCCACAACTTGGCAGGCAGAGACAGATGGATCTCTGTGAGTTGAGGCCAGCTTGGTGTACATAGAGAGTTCAGGGCAGCCAGGGTTATTTAGAGAGCCCCTATCTCCAAAAATAAAAACACCCCTCCCCTCAAAAACAAAATTCCCTCCAAAACCCAGAAGGGAGGGTACTCAGTAGTTGACTTTGCTACCCATCCAGAGGTTCTAGAGTTGCTATCCTGGCACCCACTCCGAGTAGCTCAAAAACAACAGTCAAAGCAACTCCAGGAGATTTGACATCCTCTTCTGGCCTATGGATATCTACATACATAGGTCATTTACACAGAGACCTAAAAATAAATCTTAAAGACAAAAAAGAATCAAAAGGCTAGTGTGTGGCGGTGCACACCTGTAATCCCAGCATTTAGGATGTAAAGACAGGAGGATGAGGAAGAGTTCAGATCATCCTCTGCTACATAGTGAGTTTGAGAATAGTCTGGATTATATAAGACCCAGTCTGGGAAAAGCAAAGTTTAGGTGACTATGAAAGAAGCTTGAAGCCAGGCGTGGTGGCGCAAGCCTGTAATCCCAGCACTCGGGAGGCAGAGGCAGGCGGATCTCTCTGAGTTCAAGGCTAGCCTGGTATACAAAGCAAGTCCAGGATAGCCAAGGCTACACAGGGAAACCCTGTCTGGTGGGGGGGGAAACGCTTGATACACACTGCGTGCCGTGGGTAGGTGATTCTGAATCACCGTGGGGACAGGGTGACTTGAGTGTGATTTGAAGGTTTTGTTTTTGTTTTTTGACACTGGCTTGGTGATGAGGAGACAGAGTTGTTGAAATAAATACCCTGAAAAAAATAAATAAATAAATAAATAAATAAATAAATAAATAAATAAATAAAAAGAAATAAATACCCTGGACCAGTAGCTGTGTTAGGGGAAGACTTGCTATGGCACCTAAGAGGGAAGAGTTTTTCAGAGCACCATCCTACTCCCTGAAGCCATCTTGTAGGGGAAGCTCTGGCTTCACTCCCTTGCTTCTCTGCATCTGCTGGGGCTCAGGCCACTGAGCTAACAGGACGCACAAGGACACAGATGTGTCCATAGGGATTTTGTCTCTGGCTAAAATAGGTTGAGGAGATCTGACCCAGTGGAGTCAGAAAGGAGAAAGCTCAGCCTAGTGTGGGGCAGGCATCTAATCTCAGCTGCTCTCCGGGAGGTGAGTTGGAAGGATCACAGTTCAAGGCCAGCCTAGACAACTTTGCATGATCTTGTTTCAGAATTTTCTTTTTAAATATTTCTTACATGTACAGTGTTCTGCCTCCATAGATACACCCGTACATCAGAAGAAGAGATCTCATTATAGATGGTTGTGAGCCACCATGTCGTTGCTGGGAATTGAACTCAGGACCCCAGGAAGAGCAGGCGATGCTCTTAACTTCTGAGCCATCTCTCCAACCCTTGTTTCAGAAGTTAAAGGGAGGAGAGGGGGGCCTGAGATGCGGCTCAGTGTTTGAGTACTTGCATAGCAATTGCAGGGCCTGTGCCAGTGCTCTCTACAGGAAGAAAACAAAGGAAGGAGACAGGCAGGAAACCAAGCCATGGGATTGTATGGAAGCAGAGAGGGGGAAGGGGGGAGAGAGCAGAAAAGGGTCTAGGACTAAGCCTTGGCGATGGCCACCGAGTCAAGGTTCCTCCACAGCTCTTGACAGGCAGTGCCATCCATGAGGTGGGGGATCTCAGCCCTCCCTATAAGCTGAGATAAAAATGGGTGTGAAGATGGCCTCAGAGGACCGATCGCTTGCCTTCCTCTCTGTTCACACAGTTGGTGAGTCTGGCCAGCGAAGTCCAGGACCTGCATCTGGCCCAGAGGAAGGAACTAGCCTCCGGCTTCAGCAAGGAGCCTACCCTGGGCCTCCTGCCCGACGTCCCCTCTTTGATGGAGACACTTAGCTATAGCTACTGCTATGTGGGAATCATGACAGGTAAGTGGCCTGCCCAGTGTTGCTGGGTCGCCCTCTGCCTCAGTCTACCCAGAGTTTCTGTTCCCATTTTATGTCCCTTGCTCTGTCCCAGGCTCCCTGTACTCTGTCAGCTACTGTCCTGTCTGAGCACATCTGTCTGCTCTGGGAACTAACTCTTTTTGCCTACTAGGTGCCAGTAGGAGAGCTAAAGGAGGCAGGCTTATGTAAGCCTGGGTTTCTGCCATCCAGGGAACAGATATTCGCAGCTCAGCATCTTTTGGTTTCAGAAAAATACTTTTTTTTTGAGAGGGGTTGCTGGGGTTAAGGTAGTTCAAAGACTGAACCTATGACCTTGTATGTGCCAGGCAAATGCTCAAGTACTGAGTTATATCCCCCGCCTTTTTGTTTGTTTGGTTTGGTTTTGGTTTAGAAAGGGTCTTGCGCTGTAGCCCATGTTGTTCTGGAATTCTCTGTGTAGTGGGGTGGCCTCAGACTCACAGAGATCTACCTACCTCAGCCTCTCAAGTTAACTTTTTTTTTTTTTTTTTAAGATTTATTATTGTGTATACAGTGCTCTGCCTATATATATACCTACACACCAGAATGGGGCATCATTTAACATTATAGATGGTTGTGAGCCACCATGCAGTTGCTGGGAATTGAACTCAGGACCTCTGGAAGAGCAGTCAGTGTTCTTATCCGCTGAGCCATCTCTCCAGCCCCGGTTTTGGTTTTTCAAGACAGGATTTCTCTCTGTAGCCTTGGCTGCTGGGATTTGCTATGTAGACCAAGCTGGTCTAGAACTAACAGCGATCCGCCTGCCTCTGCCTCCCAAGTGCTGGGATCAAAGGCGTGCTCCACCACGCTCCACTAGTCTTTATGTTTTTGTTTGTTTTGTCTTTCCAGACAGGATTTCTCTGTGTAGCCTTGGCTACCCACAACCTTAGAACTTGATCTATAGACCAGGCTGACCTAGAACTCACAGAGATCCACCTGCCTCTACTGAGGGCTGGAATTAAAGCGTGTGCCACTTCTGCCTGACAACTTTTTATCTTGAGACAAGCTCTCTGTACGCAGGCCTTGAACATTCGATTATCCTACCTCAGCTTCCTGGGTAGGTGACGTTACTACCTGACCTGACTCAGAAAGCCATCATAGTGGTTTAGTTGGTGGCAGGGACTGAACCCAGGACCTTGTGCATGCTAGGCATGTGCACTACCAACTGAGCTACATGGTCCAACCTACCTCACAGGTTTGGGCTTTGCTCCTTTGTTTTTTGTTGTTGTTGTTGTTTTGTTTGGGGGGGGTTGTTTGTTTGTTTTTTGTTTTTTGTTGTTGGTTTTGTTTTTGTTTTGGTTTGGTTTGGTTTTTTGTTTTTTTGTTTTTGGTGTTTGGTTTGGTTTTTCAAGACAGGGTTTCTCTGTGTGGCCTTGGCTGTCCTCGACTCGCTTTTGTAGACTAGGCTGGCCTCAAACTCACAACAATCTGCCTGCCTCTGCCTCCGGAGTGCTGGGATTAAAGGCCTGCGCCACCACGCCTGGCTTGTTTTTTTGTTTGTTGTTTTGGTTTTTTTTTTTCTTTTTTCTTTTGTTAATTTTTTAAAAATAGAGTGTGTACGTACATGCGTGCCGGCTTATCTCTGTGTTTACCGTGTCACGGTGCCCGTGGAGGCCAGGAAAAGAGAGTTGGATCCCCAAGATCTGGAGTTACACTACAAGCCACCTAACAGGTGGACTGGGAATCAAACTTGGGGCTTCTGGAAGAGGACTAAGCACTCTACTGATTTATCTGTCCAGCCCCCTTTGTTTTGTTTGAGCCAGGGTCTCAGACCAGTCCAGGCTGGTTTTAATTTAACCCAGGGCCTGGCTCAGCCTCCCAGGATCTGGGACTACAGGCTTGCATCACCATGCCTGCCAGATTCCTTCTTGTGTTTTTGTTGTCGTATGAGATGCTGGGGAATTGAACCCAGAGTCTATGCGTGTTAGATAAATGTTCTACCACTGGCCTGTATTCCCTAGCCCTGGTTTTCTCTTTGTCTTTTTTTTTTTTTTTTTTTTTTTAACAACCTCATGGAGCTGTTGTTCGCTTATGTACCCATTTAAAATGCCCCAACTCACTGGCTTTTATATGCTTGTGAAACCATCAGCAGTGCGTTGTTTGCAGAACAGCCTCGTCTCTGAAAAGGTGCCACCTAACCTTTAGTCACCCACACCAAACCTCCTCCATCCCTGCAAACCGTTGATTGACTCCTGTCTTATAAAGATGCTTCAGGTGAACAGACACTCGTGGTCTGTGGTGATCAAACAAGGGCTTTAGCATCCATCCCTTCACTCAGTCGCCACTGATGCTCCCTGGTCCACACCACATCATACAAACATCCCTGTGTGTTCCCTCTCCATCACCCTAGCCCACTCAGGGTCCAGGAGAAGCTTATGAAAAGTGGTCAGGAACCAGCTCTTCCCTGTCAGGAAAATATATAGTAGTTTCCTGGTCTGGTTTTGTCTCTCTGTCTGTCTGTCTGTCTCTCTCTCTCTCTCTCTTTCTCTGTCTTCCTCCTCCTCCTTTTCTTTCCCTCCCCCCCCCTCTCTCTTCTTCCCCCCCCCCCACCCCCCCTTAGCCCTGTGTTCCGCAGCTCTCTATGTCTCTCCCTCTCTCTGTAGTTTTGAGCTTCTCCCACCCTGGTCACAAACCTCCTGTCCTCAATTCCTTCTCCTCTTCCTCCTCTTCCTCCCTTTCCCCATTTCGCCCCTCTCCATCCTCCGCCTTTGACCTCCCACCCCCCCCCCCCAGTAGGCTCAGGTACACAGCATCCAACCACCTGCTCTTGCCACACTCCACAGGCCCATTCTTCCGCTACCGCACCTACCTGGACTGGCTGGAACAGCCCTTCCCAGGATCCGTGCCCAGCCTGAGGCCCCTGCTGCGCCGCGCCTGGCCAGCTCCGCTCTTTGGCCTGCTCTTCCTGCTGTCCTCCCATCTCTTCCCACTGGAAGCTGTGCGTGAGGACGCCTTCTACGCCCGCCCGCTGCCCACCCGCCTCTTCTACATGATCCCGGTCTTCTTCGCCTTCCGCATGCGCTTCTACGTGGCCTGGATTGCCGCCGAGTGCGGTTGCATTGCCGCGGGCTTCGGGGCCTACCCTGTGGCTGCCAAAGCCCGGGCCGGGGGCGGCCCCACCCTCCAATGCCCATCCCCCAGCAGGTCAGGCAGCGGGAGGGAGGCTTCCCAAGACCCAGCAGGCCCCACCACCAAGGGTTGGCTCTGCCCCTAGTAGGGAAGGGAGCAGGGCATAGGGCTAGCAGCAGTGGTTGGCAGCATATTGACCACCCTGGTGACTATCACCTGCCTTCCCTGGCCACTAAGAAAACTATGTGTTCCTGGTACCTACAGACTGCCTCCTGTTGTCACCCCCTCAGTATGGCTAATTGCCCTCTATTGCTAGGGAAAGGACAATGGTATCTTAGCAGCCACATACCTACCCTGTGCTGCCATGGAAAAGTCACCCCCAAAACAAGGTTGTTCATGGTTGCTGGAGATACAATCCTTTGGTAGTAATGGGTCCCATTTTCTGTTGCTAAGGAAACAGTTCCTTAGCAACTGAACTTCCCTCTCTGCTGCGAAATCTATATCCCTAGCAACCATGGCTCCTTCCTTCTTGCTGAGAGCCCTGCTGTTTGTGGCCGTGGACTCTACCCCCTGAACTGCCTGTCTTGCTTAAGGCCAGCAGCTCAGGATGGTATGTTCTCACACAGCATCTCCCAGTTGCCCTGTTTCTAAGGGAATAACATCTTTGGCTATTCTTCAGCTAAGGAGAGCACTACTCTCAACATCTGTCTTTCCCCCCAGATTGCTGAGGCTTAACCTTTCCTAGTAAGGCTACTCCAACCCCCAGCACCATCATTGCTGGGTAAGCCACAAAACTAGTAACTACAGGGTTCTTAGCACTCCTTGTTGAGAGGGAAATGGTGTCCCTAGCAACCAGTAGTGAACTGAATCTCTGTTTCTAGGACCCATTGTCAGCCTTCCAACTGGGGAATGGAATAGGAGCGACTACTGAATTGTAGGTCACTGCTTGGTAGGGTAGTGCCACCCCTTGCTTGTCATAAACTGCCATACTGTTGGGGGTAGCAGCACCCCCAGGATGTGAACTTATTACCACTGCCCTAGTTACTATGGATGGACCCCCGCTCCCCACTGCTAGAGAGAAGGTATCCTGCAGAGAAGTAAGGCAGAGATTAAATGCTGTGCTACATCCTCAAGTCCCATGGGTAAAGGATGCCTTCCTTCCTGTGTCCAGATGCCACTGGAGGTTCGCATAAGTCCATCATCTTTCTCTGTAGCTGACAGTGTTTGTGTTGGAGACCTGGAGACCTCTGACACTTCCGGAGGTGACAGTTCTCGAACAATCACAGGGATCAGGGAAGAGCCCTGTTCTGAAAGATCTTTCTGAACATCCTGGGCCCTGTTGCTAAGGAATGCCTCTTCCCTAGCAACAGAGATCATTGAGAGTCGCAAGGCCTAGAATATCTCCCTAGCAACCGTGAACCACCTTTTTAGAGTGGGTGCTTTCCTGGCAGCTGCTCTGCCCCACAGTTCAAAAGGGACCATACTTGGAAACTCTCAAAACTACTGAGCTTGGTTGTCGGTGGACTTGATAGCTTAGCAGCCATAGCCCTTTAAGGCTTTTTGTGGCTGTTTCAGGCCCTCCTAGTTTGCAAGAGCACCCCACTCTTAGTGAACTGTGCCCCACCCACCTGACTCCCTCGGGCCTATTCTCCCCTGTGGCCCTCAAAGGTCACAGCCAGAGAGAGGGAGCCGCCGCCTCTCCAGAACCCTCTCTTTAGCATCGGGCTGGGACAGAAGCAGGTGTCAGGAGGAGCCTGGCTGAGCTGCATGTCTGTCCCCATGCTCATCTCCACCCCCACCCCCACCCCCCAGTCTGGAGGATGCAGAGTCCCTGGAGTATGACTATGAGACCATCCGTAACATCGACTGCTATGGCACAGACTTCTGCGTGCGGGTGCGGGATGGCATGCGCTATTGGAACATGACCGTGCAGTGGTGGCTGGCACAGTACATCTACAAGAGTGCACCTGTCCGCTCCTACGTTCTGAGGTGAGGGAGCCACACCCCCTTCCCCCCACTCCCCTACCCCCCACCCCACCCCCAGTGTCAGAGACAGCGCAGTATCTCCCAGTAGGTCGTCCCGTGGTGGTCTGAGGCTTCTCGAGCCGAGTCCCAAGCCAGGAGACTCATAGAAATTGTAGTTTCTTGGTCCTGCTGGAGTAAATCCTCGGGGCCTAAGGTCGGCCTCATTCAGCCGTGTAGTCAGGAGTCGGTCTTGGGTCCCAGAGGCCACAGGGAACTTACACTGGGCTGTTTTGACAGACCTTGTTTGTTTTTAGACAGAGGCTTGTATAGTCCAAGCTGGCCTCAATCTAGATCGGTGGCCATCCATGACCTTGCATCCTAATCTGCCTGGCTTGTTGCTTTGGCTTTTCTGTTTTGTTCTTTAAAGATTTATTTATTTATTATGGACACAGATCTTGTTATAGATGGTTGTGAGCCAACATGTGGTTGCTGGGAATTGAACTCATGACCTTTGGAAGAGCAATCGGTGTTCTTAACCTCTGAGCCATCTCTCCAGCCCTCTGTCTTGTTCTTGAGAGAGGGTCTCACTCCATAGCTCTGACTGTTTTGGATTTGTTATATAAACCAGGCTGGTCTCTCCTCCTGCCTCTGCCCCCACGGTGTTGAGATTTCAGGTTTGTGTCCCCATACCTGGCCGCCTTTTTTTTTTTTTTTTTTTCTGTTTCTCTTCCACCCACCTTTTTCCCATATCACTCAAGCATCTGCGGAACAGCCCTTGGCCGCTCAGCCGTGGTTTCACCACATTCATTGGCCTGAGCAGTGGGAGCTTCAGACCAGTCCTCAGTCGGGCCAGCTTTCAAGTTGTTCTCAATCCTCTGATTTGTTGTTTGTTTGTAAGGCAAACGCTCAACCATTTCCAAACTGCCAGATGGGATCAGTGGCACAGAGAACCCATCCCCCCTGATAAGTAATTAATGATGGCCAGCTTATGAGCTAGGTTTGCTCTGTTAGTTTGAGACCAGCCTGGTCTACAGAGTGAGTCCAAGACAGGGCTGTCACACAGAGAAACCCTGTCTCAAAAAAACAAAGAAAGGAAGGAAGGAAGAAAAAAAAAAGAGCTACATTTACCGGGGCGTGGTGGGAACTGTGGTTTAAAGATTCACTCTGAGGGGCTGGAGAGGTGACTCAGTGAGCAAGATTGCATAGTGTTCTTGCGGAGGACCCTAGTTCAGTTCCCAGCACCCATATCAGGGTTACAGCCACTTAACAACTCTTTGAGTTTATAATTCAAACACTTTGTTCTGGCCTCTGTAGGCGCTGCCCTCATATACATAACCGCTATCTCTCTCTCTCACTCACACACACACACACACACACACACACACACACACACACTAAAATGTGTATTTATTTATTTATTTATTTTTGGGTTTTTGTTGTTGTTTTGTTAGGGTTTCTCTGTCTTAAGCTTGCTTTGTAAGCCAGCCTGGCCTCGAATTCCCACAGATCCACCTGCCTCTGCCTCCCTCCCTGAGTTCTGGGATCATACATGTGTCTCCGCAACTTTAAAATCTTTTTTATTTTTTAAATTTTATTTATTTATTATGTATACAGTGTTCTGCCTCCATGTACACCTGCAGGCCAGAAGAGGGCCCCAGATCTCGTTATAGATGGCTGTGAGCCACCATGTGGTTACTGGGAATTGAACTCAGAACCTCTGGAAGTGCAACCAGTGCTCTTAACCCCTGAGCCATCTCTTCAGGCCCCTAAAATCTTTTCTAAAGAAAGATTTACTCCGAATCAGGCATAGTGGCTCGCACTTGTAATCTCAGTGCTCAGGAGGCTGAGGTGGTAAGCTTGACTAGGCACCTTAGTGAAATCACACCTTTAAAACACATACACACAAACACAAACGTGATGTGTCCAGTGTGCACAAGGCCCTGGAGTCCATCTCCAGCATCATAAAAAACAGAAGAAACATCTGCTCTGGCCTTGTAGGGAGAATGCAGAAGGGGTGTGAGTGGCAGAGGTGAAAGAGGAAGGTTAATGCGAGGCTTTGGGTTTCTAGAGGTGGTGGAGAGGAGCTCCTCAGTCGGCCGCACACTGACTTTGAGAAGAGGAGCTAGGGGCTTGGAGCAGAGACAAGGCCTGCTTCCCAGGCAGTGGGTTGTCAAGGGACCCCGGGGCACAGGAGGAAGCTGTTGGGACATGTGTAAGGAAGAAGAGACACTTGCATTTTTATCTCATTAACTTGAAGACTATCGGATATCCTCCGCAGGGTCATTGGAGAGGTAGATGGTAATGCGATGCCAGCACTTAAGGAACAGGTGCTAGAAGCAGACACTGAAGCCAAGCGAGGTGGTGTTCACTGCACCAATGGGGGGTTACGGCAGGTGGATGGTGGGTTCCAGGCCAGCCTAGGCAACAAAGTGTGACTCTCTCTCTCTCTCTCTGAAAACAACAACAACAAACAAGACCAATGAGGTGGCTTAACTGTTAAAGGTGCTTGCCACCAAAGCAGGCCACCCAAGTTTCAGCTCCAAGACCCACATGATGGAAAGAGAACTGACTATATAGTAAGTTGTCCTCTGACCTCTAAACCCGCTTCGTGCTGGGGCGTGGTGGCACATGGCCTGTAATCTCAGCACTTAAGGAGGCAGAGGCAGGTGGATCTCTGTGACTTTGAGGCCAGCCTGGTCTACAGAGTGAGTCCATGACAGCCAGGACTACAAGAGAAACCCTGTCTTAAAAACAAAAAACAAAAATAAAAATAATAAATAAATAAGGGCATTTGAGTATTACCAGTTATAGATGATACTATTAAAACCCTGGAGATCAGGGTCATGTCAAAGCTCAGGGCACCCCAATATTTTGATCACTTGTTCTCAATTAGGAGACACATGGCAACATCTAGAGACTTTTTTAGTTTCCAGGGCCCCAGGCATACCAAGCATCACTATTTTGGGGTTTTTATTGCTGTGATAAGACACCAGGGTCAAAAGCAGCTTGGGGAAGAAATGGTTTACTTTAGCTCACAGTGTCATCATCAGGGAAGTCAATACAGGAACCTGGAGGCAGGAACTGGAGCAGAAGCCATGAAGGAGTGCTGCTTACTGGCTTGCTCCCTGTGGCTTAATCAGTTTGCACCCCAGAGCCTTGTACCCAGGGCTAGCGCTGCCCATAGCAGGCTGGGCTCTTCCACATGAATCAAGAAAATGCTTCACAAACCGGGTGTGGTGGCACATGTCTTTAATCATAGCACTTGGGAGGCAGAGGCAGGTGGATCTCTGAGTTCGAGGCCAGCCTGGTCTACAGAGTGAGTCCAGGACAGCCAAGGTAACACAGAGAAACCCTGTCTCAAAAAAACAAAAAAAACAAAAACAAAAAAAATGCTTCACAGATTTGTATAGACCAATCTGATGGTTATGTTCTCAATTGAGATTCCCTCTTCTCAGATGACACTAGCTTGTGTCAAGTTGACCAAAATAAATCATAAATTAAAATTAAATTTTATGAAATGACTTTTTTGTTTTGTTTTGTGAGACAAGGTTTCTCTGTGTAGCCCTGGCTGTCCTGGACTCGCTTTGTAGACCAGGCTGGCTTCAAACTCACAGCGATCAGCCCTGCCTCTGCCTCCGGAGCGCTGGGATTAAAGGCGTGCGCCACACCGCACCCGGCCTAACTTTTTGAAAGGTGGGCAGGATCCTGAGTTTAGTCCCCAGGGAAAACCAGAGCCTCCTTGACTTTCAGGATGCAGAAAGGAAGAGCGGGCCTGACCTGCTCTGTCTGAGGGAGGAGGGCATGGGACAGCGGGGCCTGACTCAAGTCTCTTCCTCCAGGAGCGCCTGGACCATGTTGCTGAGCGCCTACTGGCACGGCCTCCACCCCGGCTACTACTTAAGCTTCATGACCATCCCGCTGTGTCTGGCTGCCGAGGGCTGTATGGAGTCAGCCTTGCGGCGACGCCTGAGCCCCAGGGGTCAGCAAGCCTGGGACTGGGCCCACTGGTTCCTGAAGATGCGAGCCTACGACTACATGTGCATGGGCTTTGTGCTCCTTTCCATGAGTGACACACTCCGGTACTGGTCCTCCATCTACTTCTGGATCCATTTTCTAGCCCTGGCCTGCCTGGGCCTGGGGCTAGCTTTGGGTGGTGGCAGCCCCAGCAAGAGGAAGGCACCATCCCAGGCCACCGCCAGCCAAGCCAAGGAAAAGCTCCGAGAGGAGTGAGCTGTGCTGTGGTGGCCTTGGGAAGTCTGTGAACCAGGGATCCTTTATTGAGCCTAGAAAGGATTCCCTCTTCCCCAACCAATTGCCCTGTCTAATGGCTGGCTTAAACAAAGCTAGGAATACCCTTCTGGGATCTCTGCCTCTTAACCTTTTTCAAACCTCCCTCCACTGATGTCAAGGTATTTACTGTCCACTCTTGTCCCTATTGTCTCTGCACTAAAAGTGACACAAGGGCGGGCACCAGTGGTTGTCTGGCATCTTGGACAAACTCCCAATGGGTCCTCAGTATTGGGACAGGAGCTTCAGGGCCAGGGTCTGGGAGAGGGGAAGAGAGCATCCTTCTTGGTTTCCTCTTTGCTTTTTTTTTTTATCGTCAAACCAGTATTTCCGAGACTACGCTCTTACACATCCTGAAGGGGAAACTGAGGTGCAAGTGAGAAGCCCCAGCGGAGCCTGCTCTGACAGTAGCTTCTGTCTGAGCCATTTCTGGGCCCCCACACAACCTACCACCCAGTGTCATCCTTGGCCTGTGTGACAGGTCAGAATGTAAAAATCTTTCCCAATAAAATGTTACACATGTATCTGTTTGTGAGTATATCTGTGGGCGACAAGCCAAGGACACTTAGCCCAGAGTGCCACTGTGACATACTGAAGTCCTGGCTGCGGTGAAGATTGGCAGACTGAGGAGGCGGTAAGGACTTCAATTCCCACAAGACCTTTTAAAGCGAAGGCTTGGCTTTATCGGAAGTGTACCGTAGACAACCCAGGCCACCTACTGGCCAGGTACACCCCCTGCATCAGGCCCCTCCCTTACCTAGGGCAGTTTCCGCCCCAGGGGCCTCTAGAGCCGGAAACAACGGGTTCAGAAAGTAGATCCACAAACATGGAAGAAAGCCCCAGGGAAGCCTGGGGACCATCCAGAGTCTGGCCTAGCTCTCAGAAGGCCAGAACAGGTAAGTCAGTGGCCTGGAGATTCAGGTGCATCTATAATGGTTCCTGAACCTGAGAGAAGGGGGATTTCAGACCCATTTCCTGGGTTTCCTGAGAAGGAAACTCAGACCCCCTGAAGAGGAACAGTGCAAAGACCTAGTTAACCCTCTTGGGAGAGGGTTGGATCCCTAGTATCAGACCTGGGAGAGGCCAGGGTTTCAAACTCCGTGATAAGGGAACAGGAAGTTGGGAGTTCGGGTTCACACTTAACGCAGGTGGGAGAGCACACCTAGAAGCCTTGGGAAGGGAGGCTAGAGACATGAACCCCTGTTTGAGGGAAAGATGGTGGCATCTGTAGCCCTGGATTGGAGGAAGAAGAACCTGAGTCTAGACTCCTGGGTCTGAGGAAGGTGGGCTAAGGCCTGGACTCCGTGTCTGAAAGAGGATGGAGCCTGGACCTCTTGTGTCTGAGGGAGGATGGAGCCTGGACCTCTTGTGTCTGAGGGAGGATGGGGCCTGGACCTCTGTGTCTGAGGGAGGATGGGGCCTGGACCTCTTGTGTCTGAGGGAGGATGGGGCCTGGACCTCTGTGTCTGAGGGAGGATGGGACCTGGACCCCTGTGTCTGAGGGAGGATGGGACCTGGACCCCTGTGTCTGAGGGAAAAGGTTGGGGCATGATCTCATGGGTGTGAGGGAGGAAGCTGGGGCCTGAGGGAAGAGGACTGGGTCTGAGGGACGTGGCCTGAGGCATGTGCCCCAGGGTCTGAGAGAACTAGGGCTGGATCCAGGCCTCTGGGTCTGAGGAGAAAGGATTGTAGCCTGGACTCCTCTGTCACGTTCATGCCCAGGCCCATCACTGGCCTCCGTGCTGAACGATCTTCCAAGCGCTGCCACTCTTCGGTACCGTGGCCCTGGTGTTCTCCCTTGGGGGACACTGGATGAAGATGATGATGGAGAAAGCAGCCTTCAGGACTTTAAAGAAACTCCCCAAATGGAATCTCGCCCTTCCCGAGAACTTCCCTGGCCTATGCAAGCAAGGCGGGCACACAGGTGAACTCCTCTTTTCTGACACACCCTCCTGTCATCGAGTAACTTCCTCCTTCGAGTAGATTACTTTCTGTATTTATTGCCTTGCCACCAGCCAGGGTAGAGCTTGCCTGGGCTTGCTCTGAACTTTGGGTTAGGAGAATCAGGAAGACTTCATCATTTTTTTTTTTTTCCTTTTTGTTCCGCCCCCTTCTCCCAAACTCCCTTCTTGGTGTTTTGTTTTGTTGGTTGGTTCTTTCTTTTCTACATTTCCGGGTGCATTTGAGAGCATGCATGGGTGCGCCATGGCTTTCTGAGGCACTCAGAGGACTACTTGCAGGAATCAATGCCCGCCCTGGCTCCCAAATAATGACACAGAGATCTATTGTCTTTATTAATTGCTTCAGGCACTATAGCTGGGCAGCTACGGTGCGATTGTAACCCGACTGTGCTAGCCTGCTCTACTTCCGAGCCACTTGGCCTGTTACGTACCATCTTAGTCTCCCTCTGGCTGTTTTTTTTCTCATCATGTCAACTCCCTCTAACAACTCTCATGTTTCCCCCTGACAGCTGGCTTGCGCGCGCGCTCTCTCTCTCTCTCTCTCTCTCTCTCTCTCTCTCTCTCTCTCTCTCTCTCTCTCTCTCTCTCTCTCTCTCTCTCTCCCTCCCACGCCAACCTGGGATCCCAGACTGAGATAAGAAGTCCTGCCTTCTCAATGAAAGAATAAGCAGGCTACCAAGATGAGACTTGATAGCCTATGACCATATAGTGGGGGAGGAGGTCCCCCTCAGTCTTAGACCTAGGGGAGGGGAATAGGGTGAAAGTGGGAGGGAGGGAGGAATGGGAGGATACAAGTGATGGGATAACAATTGAGTTGTAATCTGAATAAATTAATACAGTTAAAATTAAAAAAAAAAAAAAAAGAAGAAGCCCTGCCTTAAGTGTCCCACCGAGAGACAGGGTTTCTTTTGTATTCCTGGCTGGCCTGGACTCACTTTGTAGACCAGGCTGGCCTCGAACTCACAGTGATCCACCTGCCTCTGCCTCCCAAGTGCTGGGAATAAACGCATGCGCCACCAAAGAGTATTCCACTTTATGGATACAGTATACCACAATATCCATCGTCATTGTTTCAAGTTGTTTCCATCTTTGGGTGGCTCTCAGTTTGTAGTTTCTAAGTCCTTCACTGTCTGACTTTGCTTTCTTTCCAGGAAGAGCCAGGCTAGACAGCAGGTAGCCTCAAGCTCTAAATCTAGGGCTGCCCACTGGACCCGACAGCTTTCCAGGGCCAAAGGAAAAATGAAGGAAGGCTTTCAAGCTATACAGCCCTGGGCATGGACGCTGAAGAAGATTGGGGGTGCGGTGGGCTATGAAGGAAGAGGGCTGGGGCCTGAACCCCTGATCTGAATCGGAGTGAAGAGGGCTGGAGTCTGAAATTCAGGATCTGAGGGAGGGGGCTGGTTCTTGGAATCCAGGGTCTGGGGGAAAGACAAGGCTGGGCTCCAGCCTCCTGAGTTTCAGGAAGGAGGCTTGAAACCAGGGCTCTGAGCCTGAAGTGCACTGGTGAGGGACCTGAGGCCTCTCTGCTGCCCTCTGCAGGCCAGTTTGGAGCAGGCACTGAGTCCTACTTCTCCTTGCTGCGCTTCCTGCTCTTTCTCAACCTGCTGGCGTCCGTGATTGAAGTCTGCATGAAACTGATCCCTACCTGGTTGGAAGGGGCTCCTCCAGGTCCCCCTAGCCCTAACATCTCCTCACCCTGTGGTTCCTATTCACCCCACACCCAAGGCCTGGTCACCTTCCCCACTCAGCTCTTCAACTTGCTCTCTGGAGAGGTGGGTGACACTTTTCTCCTCATTTTTGAAGCCTGGAGTTCTCAATGACCTGTGGTACAGGTCACCCAGCTGCCTGGTCTTTGCCTCCACCCAGCCCCACAATGACCTTTGTTCTGCCTGTCCCTTCCCAGGGTTACCTAGAGTGGTCCCCTCTGTTCTATGGGTTCTACCCACCCCGGTCAAGCCTGCCCGTCACCTACCTGTGCTCCGTCTTTGCCATCGGCCTCATCTACTTGCTGTTCATCCTACATCGGTTAGTGACACCCACATCCTGATTCTCATGGCAAGGAGAAACTCGAGGTAGTAGATGCCCCCCTCCCTTCCCCCAGGAGTCATTTCTTCAGCACTGAAATCTATTTTAAAGGCAGGTGTGAGGGTCCAAGTTTCATCACTTGGGAGGCTGAGGGAGGATGACTATTTTGAGTTCAAGGTTAGCCTGAGCTACAGAGTAAGTTGAAAGCCACCCTGAGCTACACAGAAGGATCCTGTCTGCCTGAGTATATTGGCCAACACCTTTAATCCCAGCACTCGGGAGGCAGAGGCAGGTGGATCGCTGTGAGTTCGAGGCCAGCCTGGTCTACAAAGTGAGTCCAGGACAGCCACGGCTACACAGAGAAACCCTGCCCCCCCCCATCCAAAAAAGAAAGCAAAGTAGATTTGGATTTCCCTAAATCCAAAACAGCTGGGGATGGTGGCAGCAGTGCACACCTGTAGCCCCCAGAACTGGGGGCCAGGGGGTAGAGACTGCAGAGACAGGAGGATCCCGGGGGTTCACTGGCCAGCCAGGTTATCCTAAATGGTGAGCTCCCAGTTCAGCAAGAGACTCCATCTGAAGAAAACAAAATGGAGAATGATAGAAGAAGACACCTGACGTATACCTCTAGCCCCACATATTCATGTATACACTAAACACACACACACACACACACACACACACACACACACACGGACAGACAGATGGCTGGTTATGCCAAGAAGATACTTAAATCTTAGGATCCGAGAGAAGCTCTAATTTTCTGGAAATATAGAGATTCCTTCTGATTTTCATAAAAAGGATGTCCCCACTGGTCCAAATGCAGAGAATAGAATCTCTAAAGATGCAGAGATCCTGTGGGAACACTCCTTACATGTCCAGGGAGCAAGGACAGGCCAATGAAGGTAGACACTGCCTCTATCCTGTTCTACTTTTCTCTTCTTTTTGCCCCTACCCCCCAAACACTTGTTTGTTTGTTTGTTGTTTTTCAAGACAGAGTTTCTCTTGTAGTCCTGGCTGTCCTGGGCTGCTTTTGTAAACCAGGCTGGCCTCAAACTCAGAGATCCGCCTGCCTTTGCCTCCCAAGTGCTGGGTGGGATTAAAAGTGTGCGCCACCACTCCAGGCTCCAAACACTTGTCTTAATGGGCACTTTGAGACCTTTAATCTGTTACCCTAATATCTCTGGCTGGTCTGAAAGTCACTATGTATGTATCCAGGCTGGCCCTTGAACTTGCAGAAATCCTCCTAACACAGTTTCCTTTGTGCTGGGATTTACAAGTGCACACCCTCAGGCCAGCTTGCCTCTTCTCCAAAATGTCTTTTTTCGTTCTTTCTTCTCTCGTCTCTGTCTTCTTCCCAGTGTCTCTCCCTCTTTCCTCTCGAAATCTGGCAGTCTCTCTCCTTGGTTCTTCTGGCACTTTAGGATTTCTGCTCCCCAGATCCTTTAGCCTATGGTTCCAAAAACTTTGCCTGTGTATCTCTCTGACTTCAGCAGGTGGCACGTGTTCACAGGACTTTGAGTTTGTGTTCCACAGGTGCCCCAATTTACACCTCTCCCGTGGTCTGTTCTCTCAGTTCCGTGTCTGGGTTGAAGGAGACACTGTTGGCCGAGTCAGAGGTTCTGACCAGCTACAGCCACCGGGTGTTCTCAGCTTGGAATTTTGGCCTCTGCGGGGATGTTCACGTGCGCTTGCGCCAGCGCATCATTTTGTATGAATTGCAGGTGCGCTCTGGGAGGCGGGGCTACTACTAGCTGTGGACCAGATACGACCCTGCAAAATAAGGAACAGGGTCTTGCTGACAGAGAGAGACAGAGCCAAGGAGAAGCCACGTTAAGAATGCCTGACATGGCGGAGACTGGGGACCAGGGTGGGGCTGAGGGTGAGGTAGTCTAGGAATTCGCTTAGGAGATGGGGAGAGCCTAAAACGGGTCCAAAGTAAAATGGGAGTGTGGTTTGAAAAAGCTGAACTGAGCCTGGCAGTGGTGGCGCACGCCTTTAATCCCAGCACTTGGGAGGCAGAAGCAGGTGGATCGCTGTTGAGTTCGAGGCCAGCCTGGTCTACAAAGCGAGTCCAGGACAGTCAAGGCTACACAGAGAAACCCTGTCTCAAAAAACCAAAAAAGGAAAGAAAAAGCTGGCTCGGAGTCTCAGAGGAGTGGGGCCTGGGGTTCTGGGATGAGTCAAGGAAGGGTGGGTCTTGGATAGAAAGTAGAGCCTCAAAGGTGCAAGGTTTGGAGTTCTGGGTTGGGCTAAAGGAGGGGCAGACCTTGGCTGCAAGTCTGAGCGGCAGAAGGCCAGTGGCCCAAGAACTAAGTGGTCCCATGGACAACCCTGGAGGAGATGGAACAAGGAGAGGACTATATTGGTTCAAGCTGAAGAAGAGCCAGGTTTGAAGGGATGGATCCGTAACAGCAGTCCCTCTCGGCCTCAGGTGGAGCTGGAGGAAGCAGTGGTCCGGCGCCGTGCTGCGGAGCGGACGCTGGGCCAGCGAGCCAAGGTGTGGTCGTTGAGAGCGCTGCTCAACCTGCTGGTCCTCGCGCTCCTGGGGGCGGCCTTTTACGGCATCTACTGGGCCACAGAGCCCACCGCAATGCTGCAGGTTTCTTGGGGTCTTGAAAAAGGGAGGTCCCAGCCCGACGTGGTGGCGCACGCCTTTAATCCCAGCACTCGGGAGGCAGAGGCAGGCGAATCACTGAGTTCGAGGCCAGCCTGGTCTACAAAGCGAGTCTAGGACAGCCAAGGCTACACAGAGAAACTTGTCTCAAAAAACCAAAAAAAAAAAAAAAAAAAAAAAGAAAGAAAGAAAAGAAAAGAAAAGAAAAAAAAGAAAAAGGGAGGTCCCGCGGGTCCTAGAACTCACGTGTCCAAGGGTGAGTGCATGTGAGAGAGAACTGAGGTCTAGAGTTCCTGGGATGTGAGGGTCCTTTGAGGTAAGAAGAGGTTAAGCATGGACTTTCAGTTTGTTTCTTCCCTTGTTCCACACTCCCTCTTAGGAGACAGACCTTATCCAACAGACGCCATTACTCAAGCTTCTGGTGGATTACCTTCCATCCATCTTCATTTCCGTGTTCAACTTCGTGCTGCCTCCAGTATTCGAGTTTATTGCGTCACTAGAGGGCTACACTCGCAGCCGGCAGATCGTCTTAGTCCTGCTTAGGTTCTGGACTCGTGGGATGGGCTGAGAGCACGCGGTGGGGGTGGGGAGGGCTAGATGGGGGTTGGTGGTCAAGGGGGGGGGGGAGACAGAAAAAGGGTCTTTGGCTCTACAAATAAGACAGGAAGTCTGGGCTGGTGAGATGGCTCAGAGGATAAACAGTGCTTCCTGTACAAGTCTGGAAATCTGAGTTCATCCCCAGAACCAGTGCACAGGCAGAAAGAGAGAATCACCTCACAAAGTTGCCCCCTGATTCCCCACACAAACACTGTGGCATGCATGTGCGTATACACACACTTTTTGATTTTTGGGGGGTTGTTGTTGTTGTTTTTAAGACGAAGAGGGAGGCAGAGGCAGGAGGATCACTGTGAGTTCGAGGCCAGCCTGGTCTACAAAGCAAGTCCAGGACAGCCAAAGCTACACAGAGAAACCCTGTCTCGAAAAACTGAAACAAAACAAAGAAACAAACAAACAAAAAACCATATATATGTGTGTATATGTGATACACACACACACACACACACACACACACACACACACACGAGATCCAGGGAGTTCTGCTCTCATATCAAATCTCAAAAGCATAAAGTGGGGGAGATCATGAGCAAGCATCCCGAAGGAGGGAGGCAGTGCACCAGTGTGAGTCCCTTCCTCCACCTTCATCTTGCAGAACTGTGTTTTTGCGTCTGGCCTCCCTGTTGTTGCTTCTGTTCTCTCTGTGGAATCAGATCACTTGTGGGGGAAACATGGAGGCAGAAGGATGCAAGGCCTGTGGCTACAATTACAGAGAGCTTCCGGTGAGAACACTGTGGGTCCACATGTAGCACTCTTGGGCCTAGAGGTGGGACGGGGGTCACGGGGATCCTTGGAACTGGGTGAATCCTCCCTTGTTTTGGGAGGAAGCTGAACAGGGCACGAACCCTTATACACACCAAAGCCCCCACCCAACACAATTCATTTGGGGGTTCTGATGCTCGCTGGCAAATTTGGAGTCGCGGATGCTTGCGCCTCCAGGCAGGAGGGTCTGGCCTACTGACATCTCACTTCTTTAGTGCTGGGAGACTCGGCTGGGCCAGGAAATGTACAAACTTGTGCTGTTTGATCTGCTGATGGGCCTGTTGGTCACGCTGTTGGTCCAGTTTCCTAGGAAGTAAGTGTCCTCCCTTCCTTGTAGCCCTGGCCCCTGTTGGAGCAGCCTCCACCCCAAATGGAACTGGTTCTTACCTTTCGGTCCACCTAATTTCTCTTCCTTTTAACAGGGGTCTTTGCACAAGCGAGGCAGTTTGTCACTGAGCTGGGTACACCAGTGGTCTTTATTATTTTGTTCATCATATTTGTATGTCGGCGTGTGTGTGTGTGTGTGTGTGTGTGTGTGTGTGTGTGTGTGTGTCTTGTTTCTGTGAGCATGCGCTGTATGCGTGTGTGTGGAGTGGTCAGAAGAGAGCATTATACGTCTCTGCCTATTTCTTTGAGGCAGGATCTCTCCCTGAATCTGGGACTCATAGCCAGTAAGCGTCAGCAATACCCCCCCCTCTCTTTTTTGTTTGTTTGTTTGTTTGTTTGTTTGTTGTGTTTTCGAGACAGAGTTGTATAGCCTTCCTATCCTGGGCTTGCTTTGTAGACCAGGCTGGCCTTGAACTCAGAGAAATCTGCCTGCCTCTGCAGCCCAAGTGCTGGGATTAAAGGGTTGTGCTAGCATTGCCCACTCCTGCTATCTTACCATAAAAGGCCAGCTGACTATAAAATCAGGCTTGTCCAAGAAAACACCTCACAGATCTTCAAGGCACACCTCCTCAAAAGCCTTTTCAAAATAATGGGCTGAGCCAGGCATGGTGGCACGCAGGCAAGTGGATCTCTGTGAGTTCCAGGCCAGCCTGGTCTACAAAGCAAATGCAGGACTGCCAGGGATCTGTTACACAGAAAAATCCTGTCTCAAAAGGCTGGAGAGATGGCTCAGTGGTTAAGAGTACTGACTGTTCTTCCAGAGGTCCTGAGTTCAATTCCCAGCAATCACATGGTGGCTCCCAACCATCTACAATGTGGTCTTATGCCCTCTTCTGGCCTGCGGGTGTATATGCAGGCAGAGCACTGTGTACATAATAATAAAAAATAAATAAATGATATTTTTTTAAAAAAGCAAAACAACCCTCCCCCTGCCCCCGAGCTGTACGGTAGGTTTGAGAAGACCAAAAGGCAGGCCTATGACTGCCCTACCCTGTCCTTCAGGATACTCTGTGGCCTCTGTCCCGGGGCGTTGGGTAATCTGTCAGGGACTCTGGAGTTCCAGGTGGCTGACGAGGTGCTGGGGCTCATCTACGCTCAGACCGTGGTCTGGGTAGGAAGCTTTTTCTGCCCTTTACTACCTTTGATCAACACAGCCAAGTTCCTGATACTTTTCTGTCTGAAGAAGGTGAGCCTGAGGACAGTCCTGGGGTCTGAGGTGACAGGTGTGGGGGACTGTACTTACAGGCTAGAAAAGGGAGGATGCCAGGGGCTCTGATTACTATGACCTGAGGGAAAGAGGAAGGGAGAGAGAGAGGGAGGGAGAGAGGGATGGTGGAGGGTGCTGGAAATGAGAACCCTGGGTCCAGAGAAGGAAGAATCTGGAGATGTTCTGATTTCTAGGACCAGCAGGATGTGGCTCAGATATCTGGACCCTGCTCCCAAAGGGGGCTAAAACTCCCAGAGGAAGAGCAAAGCATTGGCTCTGGGGTCTCACGTCTCCACTTCCTCACCTCTTTTTGCCAGATAACACTCTTCTCCATCTACTCACCGGCCTCCCACACCTTCCGAGCATCCATGGCCAATTTCTTTTTCCCCCTGGTGCTGCTGGTGGGCCTGGCGGTCTCTGCCGTGCCCGTACTTTACAGTGTCTTCCTGTAAGTAGGACAGGGCTCCCCGGTTCCCTTTGCATTCCTGCAGGGTTCTCACTCCGGCCCTACCGGATGGAGCCCGATGTGTCTCCTCTGCCTGCAGGATCCCACCTTCTAAGCTGTGTGGTCCGTTCCGAGGGAAGTCGTCCATTTGGGCCCAGATCCCGGAGTCTATTGAGAGCCTCCCTCAGTCTGCCCAGAACTTTCTCTACTTCCTGGGGACCCAGGCTTTTACTGTACCCCTTCTGATCATTTCTAGGTGAGTGGTTCCAGACTTCAGGGTCAGAGTTTGGATATATGTGTGATGTGCTATGTGAAAGAGAAATGAGTTGTAGGTATGGGTACCCAGCGGAGGCATGTATCGCTACGTTCAGTGGAGGAGAACTGGGTCCTGGGTGCCTAGATCAGAAGCTAGAGAGTTGGGGTCTAGACTCTGGGGTCCAAGAAAAGAGAAGTCTGGGTTTGGAACCCTGGGTCAGGAGGTCTGCAGCATAGGCAGGAGGGCACAGGTATGGCCTCCGGGGTCTGAGGAAGGGGGGCTAGAGTGTGGATTTCTGGATTTGATGGGGGTGGACATCTGAACCCCAGACCCTGGCATCCAAGGAAGACTGCAGTCTGGACTCCTTTTACTCTTGTTTGTTTGTTTGTTTGTTTTTCAAGACAGAGTTTCTCTGTGTAGCCCTAGCTGTCCTGGACTCACTTTATAAACCAGGCTGGCCTCAAACTCACAGTAATCTGCCTGCCTCTGCCTCCCAAGTGCTGGGATTAAAGGCATGTGCCACCTAGATTCTTTTTTTAAAAATAACTTACTTATTTAATTTTTATATGTGTTGGTATTTGGCCTGCAGTTATGTCTGTGGATCTGAGAGAGACAGGTCCACTGGGACTTGAGTTACTGACAGTTGTAGTAGGGAGTTGCCATATAGTGTTGGGACTTGAACCCTGGTCCTTTGGAAGAGCAGCCAGTGTTCTTAACTGCTGAGCCATCTCTTCAGCGTCCAGACCCTGGTTCCTAAGGAACTATGTGAAGAAGTCGGTATTTTTTTTTCCTAGAGTGACTTTCATTCCTGTCTTCCTTAGCATCCTGATGGCATATACAGTAGCCCTGGCGAACAGCTACGGACGCCTCATCTCTGAGCTCAAACGGCAGATACAGACGGTGAGTCAGGCTGGTTTCTCCGGGAAGGGCTTTATGAGAACACGGAGAACAGAACGTTGGTGAAGAGAAGGTGTGCCTCACTTTCACAACCCTCTTTGCCCACAGGAAGCGCAGAATAAAGTCTTCCTAGCCCAGCAAGCAGTGGCTCTGAGCTCCAAGAATAGAGCTCTCTGACTGGAAATGCCGTCCCACCTTCAGCCCCTCAGACCCATTGTAAGCGTCAGTGACTTTATATAACGAGCGATGGTGCCGTCTCGTCTCTAGGATCGAATCCCATGCCCACCGCCACCGAGTGGCACACTCTTAATTGAGCCGTATTAATAAACAACAGCGGAGGACGCTATGCGTTTTGAAACGAGGTCTTGAAGGGCTGGATAGGGTTTGGGGAGGGGCCTGGTCCGTGTCTGTGGGGAGGGTTGGGTTGTGTCGGCTTGAAGGGCTGGCTTGTCGTCCCATCATCTGCCTCTTCCAGCAGTGTCCGGGGTGGAGCAACTCAGGCTGCAAGCGCTTAGGATTGGCTGTGGTAGAAGGGCTCTTAGCCAATCACTTCTAACAACGGCCAGGACGGGGCGTGATAATTGGCCCAGAACCAATGCATAGGCAAGGGTGGGACCATGGGGCGGGGCTATCCTCGCGCCAATCGGAAGTGTTGGAGCTTGGGCCTGCGGATCGGAGGTCGGTTCCCGAGCCATGAATATCTTGCCCAAGAAGAGCTGGCACGTCCGGAACAAGGACAATGTCGCCCGCGTGCGGCGCGACGAGGCCCAGGCCCGGGAGGAGGAGAAGGAGAGGGAGCGGAGGGTGCTGCTGGCTCAGCAAGAGGTAAGTCTGGGGCCGGCCCAGAAGCGCGGCGGGCCTGGCCTGCCCGTCGCTTGGCGTCAGGCGCCGCGCAGATCGGTGTGTTTGGCGATCTTTCTCTGCAAATCCCGTGCCAACTTCCATGAAGCCTTCCTAGAGTCCCCCGGTGGTGTAGTCGAAGTGACCAGAGACTAGCACATTTGAAGAGTTGGATAAATAGTCTGGTTACTTCGGGGGTCCCCCGCACAGGTTAATTACTGATCGCTCGCTACGTATGCACCCTTTCTGCAGAGCGCTGGACTTGAGGAATCCCCTTTCCTAACAACTTTGAGTCCCTAGAGGGGTGCGTTCACTTTGCACTGAGTGCAACGGCTTCAGCGAGGAAGCCAAAGGGCGGGCAAGATGAGGTTCACGCCGCTGAACATGTTCTCCCTCATTGCTTCCCCAGATGAATACACCCAGAGGTTTGCTTTCTTTGAAAAGGGTCTCAACTATATAGCCGCGGCTGTCCTGGAACTGGCTATGTGGACCTGGCCGGACTCCAGCTCAGAGATCCGCTTGCCTTTGCCACCTAAACACTGGATTTGAAGACCACACACACGCACACTCGCGCGCCCCCACAGGTTTTAATAATTACTCCATCAGTTTGTTTACACTTAAGTCCCTTGGTCAATCTGATCAAGAAGTAGTGTGGGCTTTTAAAAACTCCAAAGTAGCGGGCGGTAGTGCCGCATGCCTTTAATCCCAGCACTTGGGTGGCAGGGGCAGGTGGGTCTCCGTGAGTTCGAGGCCAGCCTGGACTACAGAGCGAGTTCCAGGACAGCCGGAGCTGTTACACAGAGAAACCCTGTCTAGGGGTGGGGTGGGGGAGAAATCGAAAGTAGCTGGATTTGGTGATGCTTGTAATCCAAGATACTGAGGCTGCAAAGTGAGAATTGGGAGTGGCTATCCTGAGCAATTCAGACCCCACCTGGGGTTGGGGTGACATGGAAAATCGCTAATGAAATTAGAATGGTGACCTGGAGCCATACCTGGGATTCATTTTCTTTGGCCAGAAAGCAATGTTTGGCTACCTTACAAGCAATTTGGGAGTCTGCCCATGCCTGTGCTGGGAACTGAACTTCAAACTTCATACACAAGCAGGGACTCTATGGCTGAACAAGCCACCTCCACCCTGTATCACTGAGTGGGTTTGGTTTGTTTGTTGCTTTTTATAGCTGTTTTTCTTGCATCATCACTCCAGCCAGGCTGGAAAGCATTCTGTTTTAGGCCAGGGATCTTCTCGGTGATAATCCTGTTTAAAAACACCCATTTTCCAAGTTAGAAATGGTGTGTTAGCCAGGCAGTGGTGGTGCAGGCCTTTAACCCCAGTACTTGAGAGGCAGAGGCAGGTGAATCTCTGAGTTCGAGGCCAGCCTGGTCTACAGAGTGAGTTCCAGGGACAACCATGACTACAGGGAAACCCTGTCCGGGGGCGGTGGGGGGGGGGGGGAAGATGAGGAAAGAAATGGTGTCTTTAGCCAGGCGTGGTAGCACACGCCTGTAATCTCAGCATTTGGAAAGCAGAGGCAGGCATATTGCTGTGAGTCTGAGGCCAGCCTGGTCTACAAAGTGAGTCCAGGACAGCCAAGGCTACACAAAGAAACCCTGTCTTGGAAAACAACAACAAAACAAAAACAAAAGGAAATGGTGTCTTTTCTTACTCTCTGTACCTCCTCCCCCACTCCATTTTTTTTTCCTTTGATTTTTCGAGACAGGGTTACTCTGTCTAGTCCTGGCTGTCTTGGAACTCTATCTGTAGACCAGGCTGGCCTCAAAATCACAAAGATCCTCCTACGTCTGCCTCCAGAGTGCTGGGACCAAAGGTGTGTGTTACCACTGCCCGGGCCACGCCGTTCTTGTAACCTCCAGCCTATAACCTCCTTCACAGGCCCGCACAGAATTCCTGCGGAAGAAAGCCAGGCGCCAGAACGCACTGCCTGAGCCGCCGGAAGCAGATGCAGGGGCTCCACGTTCTGGCCCTGTAGACCTGTTTAGGGAGCTGCTAGAAGAAGGGCAAGGAGTGCCTAGAGGAAATAAAGAACACGAGGAAGAGAAGCGGCAGGAGAAGGTAAGCTGGCCTCCCCTGTCGCTGGAGTCCTGGGGTGGAGGGCTGTGGCTGGCTGTGGCTAACAACTGGTAGGATATGGTGGTAGGTGGGCACACAGAAAATTTAGAATGTGACTGAAAGGTATCACCTAATAAGCTGGTTACTGCTATAGAGCGTTTAGGTTGTGGTTGATGTTAACCTTTTTTCATGGGACTAAAAAAAAGTCTTCAGCTATTTTATTCAAGGGTACAGACCGAGGTGCCTTCCTGTTCTCACTTCCCCTGCCTTGGCCTCCTGTGTGCTGGGATCATAGTCACGCACCTCCGGATGGAATGTGTGCTTTCCAAACTGAATTGTGTTGTGGCTCTCCTAAGTCTCCCATCCAACCTGGAATGTGCTGTCTCCCACTGAAGTCACTCCTTCACTTTGCTTTTCTGCAAGTTTTTCCGTCGACTGCTCTCAGAGCTGCCTACCTTGGAACAAAGGAAGCAAACTTCTCCCTTCCTCCTTCCCACTACTGACTGGCCTCATTTTCTTCCTCCTCCTAGAAAGAAGCCCCTGGCACTTTGCAAAGCTGGTCCCTGAACGGTCTGTGGTTCCTTTGTTAAATGACTCTGCTTACCAAGCCCTGTCTCTCCAGGGACACAGGCCCTGGGTTCTCTTTTTTTCTTTTTCTTCTAGTTCCTCTGTATAGCCTTGGCTGTCCTGGACTCACCTTGTAAACAAGGCTGGCCTCGAACTCAAGAGTGATCCACCTGCCTCTACCTCCCACCCGGTGCCTGCGGTTTTCTTATTGCCACATCTAGGGCTTCCAGAGTGACTGAAAAGACTATTTTGTTTTCTTCCTCCACAGGAGAGGCAAGAGAAAGCACTAGGCATCTTGACATACTTGGGCCAGAGCGCAGCAGAGGCCCAAACTCAACCTCCTTGGTACCAGCTCCCCCCAACACAAAGGGCTCCAGGCCCAAGCCCAGATGAGAAGATCAAGAACCGACTGGACCCCTTGAGGGAGATGCAGAAGCACCTAGGAAAGAAAAGGCACAGCAGTGAAAGCCACCCTTCCAGGGAGGAGCGGCCTCAGAAACAGCGGCCCAGAGGGTAGGGATAGACAGCCCACAGCAGAGCAGAGTGACACTTTGGGGTGGGGTGGGGGTGGGGGTGGGAGGTCCCTAGCACACCAGCCTGGGTACCACAAAGGGGCAAGCAGGAGGAAGTGGTTCTTGGTATGTGGTCTAGGGACCTCTGTGGAGACAAGACTTTAGCACTGTAAGAGTAGTATCTCCTCTTATGGCTCAGGGTATGTGTGGACGATTGCATACAGGCTGATTTTTCTTTATTGTGCATGGGTGTCTTGTCACATTTGTCTATACACCACATATGGATCCTCTGAAATGGAGCATAATCGTGAAGCACCATTTAGGTGCTGGGCAGTGCTCTTAACCATCTCTCCAACCCCAGATGCCTTTTTATTCTGCCCCCCAAGACAAGGTTTCTCTGGGTAGCCTTAGCTGTCCCGGATTGCTTTGTAGACCAGGCTGGCCTTGAACTCACAGCAATCCATCTGCTTCTGCCTCCCTGAGTGCTGGGATTAAAGGCATGCACTTCAGTTGTCTTTTCTTTGGGCCAGGATCTCACTGTCCCTCTGGCTGGCCTCTGCTTCCCAAGTGCTAGGATCAAAGGTGTGTGCCACCACACCCAGCTCAGTTTTCTAGTTCAGCATAGATAGAACCTACCTTAAAAGATCTTTGTGAGCTGGGACAGCCAAGGCTACACAGAAGGGGAGTGCGGGGGGAGGGAGAGAATCTTTCTGGCCTTCAGGCTTGTAATTTCTTTGATTTTTCTGAGACAGGTCTCAAAATGTTCCTCTGGCTATCCTAAAACTGGCTATGGTAAGCCCTGTTGGCCTTGAAATCAAGAGATCAGCCCTGTTTCTGCCTATGAGTGCTGGGGTTAAAGTGTATGCCCCACCCATCACTCAGCTGTGTTTTTGGTTTGTTGAGACAGGGTTTCTCTGTATAGCCTTGGCTGTCCTGGACTCAGCTTTGTAGATCTGTCTGCCTCCCAAGTGCTGGGATTTTTAATCACTAAGAGAAGCCTTCTTTGGAACCTTATGTTGCTACAGCAGAAGGCAACACACAGGCAGTCCCCTGGAACTGCAATCACAGTTGAGCCACTATGTGGTGGATATTGGGAACTGAGCCCAGCCCCAAGTCCTCACTCATTTTTTGTTGTTTTTTCAAGACAGGGTTTTGCTGTGTAGTCTTGGACTCGCTTTGTAGATGAGGCTGGCCTTGAAGTCACAGAGATCCACCCGCCTCTGCCTCCCCAGTGTTGGATGCACCACCACACCCAGCTAAAGTCCTCAGTCTTTGAAAAGTTGGAAGAATTGCTGTTCGTCTGTAAGGTGCGACAGACTCTACCAACTGCAGAGGGGCACTCATGGACTGACCTCTTCTGACTAGAAAATGGTGCAGGGGCCAGTGTGCTTTCTTGACCTGGAGAGACATCTGCTCTTAGGATCATAGGCACACCCAGAGGGACGCCGACATGGTTCTAAGGTTACTTGCTCATATGACCCAGAATCAGTAGCTTCTCTCAACACATGCTTTCTGCTCTTGTTCTCCCTATAGGCCACCTTCCTTAGAAAAGCTCCGAGCTGAGCGTCTTCAGCGGGAAGCATCTGAGAGAGCTCGAGCAGAAGCCTTGCTGGCCAGAGTACAAGGCCAGGTATCCCAGCAAGGGCAGGTGGAAGAGGAAGAGACAGATGAACGGAGGCGGCGGTATAACTCCCAGTTCAACCCCCAGCTGGCCCGGCGCCCACGGCAGCAGAACCCCACTCCTGCCCACTGACTCCCTGGGGGGATAGGAGAGGCTGCATGTGCCAGCCGTCATATAAAACTATTTATTCATAAATATTTTCCAAAATGAAAATAGGTTTACCAAAAAATGTCCCTCACTGGGGAGGGGAGGAGGGGGCAGCCCTCGCCCCCAGGCTCCCAGGGTAGGGCAGAGAGGAAGAGAAAACCTCCCTGCCCCTTCCCTGCTTCCTGGGGGGGAGGGTGCCCCATGGCCTTGGGCCTCCCCCAGTCTTCCAGGGCAGGGCCCTCACCTGGGCAGGGGGATCAGCATGCGGGGGAGGGGTTAGACAGAGGGGACCGTTGTCACTGGAGGTCCCGGTCCTCCAGGTAGCGGTACTCAAAGGTGAAGCCTTCCTTCTTCCGCTGGCCCCACTTCTCGTAGTCAAAGTAGATGTAGGTGCCCTGGCCGGGGAAGAAGGTGGTTGTCAGTGAGTGGACGAGGAGGGGGGCTGAGATCTGGGCCAGGCAGATGGACAAAAGAGGCAGTTGTCAAGGGTGTGGAGGTGCCAAGCAAATTGTCTTACATGCTTTCACTGTGACATCCAAGCAACAAGCCTGGGATTCTCTACAGCTCTGGAGGACCCCAGCTAAGTACAAAATACACCACCGAGGCCTAGGCTTATCTTCACGGACACACTGAGGAATGGGGACCAACAGGTTCAGGTGAACACAACATATGCATCATCTACATCCAAGTGCTCTGCAGGGACACACACTTCATTGTAACTGAGATTCTGAGTGACTCAATGCCCTGGGATGAAGGACCAAGTGGGTGGGAGAAGAAGCCTGAAGTCAAGGCTGGAGAGCATACTGCAAGGAAGCTAGGTCAAGTATCTGAAATGGAAGAATGTAGGGAACAGAATAGAGTTCTGTGAGACCTCAAAAATACGTATGGGAAACCACTGTGAAACACACCAACTGAAAGCAATTAAAAAGAAAAATCTGTGACGCTCACTGTATAACAGGCACAATTAGTACTTACATATCAACTCATTTAATCCTTGTAACAACTGCACAAGGTGGGTGCTGTTGCTCCCATTTTACAGACAGGGAACAAATGGAGAGTTTTGATTGATGGCTCAAACCCAGACCAGGGTTCAGGGTATTTAGGGAGAATGGGGTTTCCAATCAGCTCATGGTTGAGACTTGAGAAGGCTGCCTAAATAGATTCCCAAGTATGCTCAGTCCCTGCTCTGCTGGTTGCCAGGAAATGAAGGAGGAAGGGGCCATGGAGGTCGGGGTTTGGGCGATGCCCCCAAGAAAATCCCATACTAAATTAAAGTACCCAGGGCTGCCTAGTGGAGGCAATTAGAAGCTCCAGCAAGGCTTCTCTTTGGAAGAGAGAACAACTCCTCAGAACTAAAGCACTGACAAGTGGACAGATGGACAGGGACAGTGTCCTAGGACAGGTTAAGCAGTGTAGGGGACCAGTGTGGTCAGTCTACAGGACTGTGCTTGAAGAAAGGCCAGCAGAGTTGATTGAGGGTTGGGCGTGGGGACACTAGGCATACGCCAGTGGGACCACGGTGAGTGGGGCCCTCACCTGCTCAAACTCATCTGTGATGGTCTTGGGCTCCTCATGCCTCTGGAACCACATCATGTACTTGGTGTGGAATCGCCAGGACTGCTTCTTTAGGGCCTTGGCTGCCAAGTACTGTGCCTTAGTTCCCTGGGAGAAAAACCGCAGAGGAAGATCAGAAGGTACCCAAATCGGGTAGGCAGCAGGGGGAAAAGAGCAGGGCGTTAGGGCTGGACCCAGGCCCCCACCACAGACCAGCTGGGGTAGAGTCCACTTGGAGACAGTGCTGTGAGCACAAAACATACCATGGTCAGAAGAAAATGAGACAGGAAGTGAGAATTGCTTTCAGAAAAGCTTTGAGAAAGAAGAGAAACTAATCCATAATGAAAGCTGAGAGGAGATGATGTAGAAAACTTCTCAAGGGGCAGGGAGGGGCTGACACTTCAGTCAAGAGGTCTCCAGGGAGGCCTTGGGAGTGTCTCCTGCACTTCAGCAGCTAGCCTAAACTAAAGGGTATACCAGGAGCCGAGAGCTCTTGGCAGTGGAAACTGTACATGGCCTGCAGCCTGCAGCCTCTCCTTGAGTCTAAGCAACTGGAATGCCTTGGGACTGGGACAGGTTTGATTGGAGGGGGCCCAGGACTGGGAAAGGAAGGGGTGCGGTCCCAGTGGCCGCAGTGGGACACCCACCTCGCCCCTCCAGCCTGAGGGGGGATGGCGGCGGTGGCGGCGGAGCTGGGGGGCCCGAGGCTGCCCCAGGGGCCCTGCTGTACCTCCAGATAGTAGAAGATGAAGAAGAGCGTCTCTGTTGACAGGCGCTGGTAGAACTCCACTGTGTCCGAGTGTGGGGGTGGCATCTGGTGGTGGTAGGGGGGTGTCGGGCAAGGGTTCCGGGGGAGGTACTGCCTGTGAACCAGTGAGGATTTAGCGCCAGGTGACTTGCAGCTCCTGCCCTGCCTTCAGGAGGGTGTTCAGAAGCACACTTCAACCTGCTATTGGGAGCCCAAGCCAAATCCTCACTTAGAGAAAAGTACTCTACTTAGTCTTTCAGGACCCAGGAACCAGCTCCTCCCCTCAGAATGTGGAGTCCCGGTCCTCAGCCCCTCACCGAATTCGCTCAGAGTCAGAGGGGTGGGGCATGTGGTGCCAGGCGGCCTCTTCCATGGCCTGTTGGTATAGCTGCTCCTTGGTGAGGGATACTGGCCCCAGTGGACACACGCCCAGTGACAATGGTATGTTCACCTCTGACAGCTGCAGGGGTGGCTGGGCTGAGGTGGGTGGTGCTGATGTGCTGCTCAGGATGATGTCTGTAGGGAGGGATGGGCCACCAGGCCCCTCATGAGGATGGGATCAGCTCCTTTTTGGCCTTTGCCCTACCCACCATCCCATGACTGTCACCTCGATCTGTTAGGTGTAACGTTGGCACAGGGTCCTCAATACCAGAGCTAATAGCTGCCCGTTCCGCCATGGATTTCAGAGAACTCAGAGGTTCAGGAGCCTGGGAAGAGAAAGAGGCCCAGCCTCAGGACCTGGAGCAGAGATGGCTGCATAAAAATGCACAGCCTGGCCTCTGTACACTCTTCCTAATCTGCTGTTGCCAGTTCCCTATTTGCAACATCCACCCATACAATGCTAAAACACCATGGCTATAGGGAAGCTGCAAATCTGAGATCACCATCAGGAAATGCAGGGTCTGTAACACATTTCAGGGGAAACCAGACCCTACAAAGTACACAGCTGGACACCACAAGTGTGTGTGTGTGTGGGGGGGCCTGGTTGCCCACTGGACTTCCCAAAGTAGTATGGCATCTTGAGGGGGGTAGCTGGCAGAACTGCAGGCTCTCTTGTTGCCTTAATGGTGTTGGCCATCCCTTGGGCATTCAGTCGCCTTGGGAACATCAGTGGGTTCAGTCTGCAGCCCCCACACTGCTTTCCCTGGTAGAGCAGCTTAGGGCTGGTCTTCTACCCACTCTGTACAACTATTCCATCTCCAAAGCGCACCCACAGACCTGCACCCTAGCTCTCTTGGAGGGACTCATTCTGCTACTCTTCCCCCATCCCACCCACAGCCTCACAGGAGCCTTGCCACAAGGTGTCACTTTGTATCTTCTCCCTTCAAAACCACTCTAAAACCCTAGCACCCACTTAGGAGAACTTCTAGAATGCCTTTTTTCCCCTTAGATAAGTACACACACTGGATTCCCTATCCCAGGATGGGCTCAGGACCCACATCTGAGCTCACCTTGATTTCTGGGGTGGTGCTGAACTGTGGAGGACCATTGAGCAGGGTTCCAGCTGCCTTGGCCTCACTGAAGCTGGGCGTTGGAGAGCTGGGGGGATTCACAGGCAGAGGCACCAAAAGGCTGGGTCCCCCTGAGTTGTTCCCTGAGCCTGAAGCCACACTCCCAGCCCCCGACGGGGCTGCCGTACTGGATTCCTTTCTGGGCAAAGAATGGAGGATACTCAGATTCAAAGTCTTTCAAGGCAAATGGACACCGAATACAGGCCAAAAGGAGCAGCAGATGGCAAGACAGCTGGGGTGGTCAGAAGTGGATCCAAGCTCTGTGATCCTCTTCAGCACAGCAGAGATACTAAGGGTTTTTAGGATCCCCCTATAGCTTATGAGGCTAAAAGACAGGGGATGGGATAGTTCCAGAGCTCTTACTGAGGCAAACTCAGACCAAATCAAATTTCTGTCATAGAACAAGTAGCCTTGCACAGATGCACATGGTGCAATCCCACTGGGGCTGGGAATGAGGCAGGCAAGGTGGCAGAGCTTTCATTCAGCATGTGTTTGGAACTGCTGGTGTAATCTGACGTCAGACTAAAGAAATGGAGGAGTAGGACATTTTACTTGAAAAGCCCCCACACTCATGGGAATCAGGTTGCCTTAGAGCAGAGCAGAAATAGGGAAACAGCATCGTCTGAAACCTGAGTTAAAAATAAATAAAAGCTGGGCATGCGCTTTAATCTCAGAACCCAGGAGGCAGAGGCAGGCGGATCACTGAGTTCGAGGCCAGCCTGGTCTACAGAGTGAATCCAGGACAGCCAAGGATACACAGAGAAAAACCTGTCTTGAAAAACCAAAAATAAAAAAATAATAAATAAATAAAAGAGGGTGCAGCTGGGAACTGCTGTACATATACCCCAAGCAGTAAGAAGCAGGGACAGGAACCCTTGCTGAAGTGAAGGTAGGATACACTGGGCTACCCAAGAAGAGCAGGACTTGGAAATCTGAAGCAAGGGTGGCATGAGAACTTGTGCCTACACCCAGCCATCCCCGAACTCACGAGGTGCTGGGAGCTGGGTTGTGGGGGCCTGAATTGGGCCCTAGGGCTTGGCTGCTGGCACTGCTGCCCCCACTGCTACTCAGGGCCACCTCTGCAGGGCTGTCTGCCACAACCGAACTATAGCCTGGGAAAAGAAGGGCAAGTGTAAACAGGTTGTCAGCCACTGCCCACCTTGCCCTGTCCCCCACTCTGGCCTCCACTTACTGGTGGCACCGTTTTGCTTGCCAGCCCCTCCGCCTGTGCCACTGTTACTATTGCTGCTGCTCCCTCCGCTGCCACCACCACTTCCCCCGCTCGGCTGGGCACTGGGGGGCCGGGGCTGGGCAGTGCTGGGCCCGCTGGCATTGGGTGGGGCCACAGCCTGGGCATAGGGGGCAGGAGTACCCGAGTTGTGGCTGGGAGCTGGACTGGCCTTGGGGCCCAGGGCACTTGGAGGTGCTGCTGGGGTAGAGGCCCCATTGTTGCCAGGGGTGGAGCTCAAGGCAGAAGTGGCAGGTGGGGGGCCAGAGGGGTAGGTGGGCGGCACAGCTGGGGACTGGGGGTGCTGGTTGCTGTGGACAGGCTTGGAGCCGTTTTTGGCTGGAGACTGCAGGAAAGAAAGAACAAAGGGTCAGGTACTAGACCAGCTCACCCCCTACCCACCACTCTTTTATTGTCTCCCCAACTCTTCTCTGACCTGCTACCAACTGTCCACACTCTCTAGGGCACATAGGAGACCTCAATCACCCTCATGTTAAAACCTATTTATTTCCAGCCCACTCAGCTGTCCCAAGTCCTCTTAGGGTACTACTGCCTCTGAAACCCACATGAAATATGACAAAGGTTAGGTTGTTAAGACAAGAGACCAAGAGAAACTCAAATACCCTCAACTTGAGAACTGGAGTGGTGGCTCATTCCTTTTTGATCATGTACTTGAAAGGCAGAGACAGGCAGACTTCTATGAGTTTGAGATTAGCCTGGTCTAGTGGTCTAGTTGGAGAGTTCAATCCAAGATATAGTGAGATGTTCTTGCAAAACAACAAAATAACCCAGCCTCAATTTGGGATTAGTTCTATCAGCATTAAGAGTAAGGGAACTGGGACAAGCAGGCTACTTCTGAATGTCAGCTAAAGGTCTACTATAGCTAGTCATGGAACTGTAAAATTCAGTGCTCCAGAGCTTAATGACCAGGGCATCCCTGCTTCAACTAAGCTCCAACAACCAGGCTGCCACGCCCAACTGCCTCCTAGACTTCTGACACCAAACAAGCACCACAGGGAACTGGCCATTCACCTTTTTCCTGGGATCACCGTTTGACCATCAGGGGGCCTGCGGTGGCACAGCTAGGCCCATTCCCAGGAGTCCCTGGCCTAGTCTCTGCCTCACTTCATTACCCTGTTTCCAACCCTGGTCCCCACATGAGCCTTATCACTGTCCGCCTAGGTCCTCCCACCTGGACTATCCTGACTACCCATTAGCCCCGGGGGTGGGGGGGTGGGGGGGCAGGGCTCTGGGCACCTTCAACAACATTCCTTTTCCTAAAGTATGTCTCTATCTTAGGAGAGGATGACAGAGCTAAGAAGTTCATTCACTGGGAATCAAAGGAATTCAGAGAAGGGCCACATAGTGCCTTCCTCTCTCAGAACTGTTTCCTGCAGTCAGCTCAACACAGCAGTCTGACTTTCTGATCACTTCTCAGGCTTGCTTAGTTCCTTCAGAGAATGACTACAAAGACCAGGTCCCCAGCCCAGCAGGCCCACCGCTCATGCTTCCAAGCTTCTTGCCGCAGCACCTCTGTGTCACCTGCGTTGCCCACAGTACCATCCGGCCAGAACACAGGCCACCTCAACCACAGGAGTCATCAGCCTGCCCTCAGGGCTGCACTGTTTCTGGCATGCCACTATTCCAAGAGCCCAGCACTGTGGCCAGCCCTCCAGCTTCAATAATTTTGGAGACCACTGAATTAACAATTGACAAGCATCAGATTCAGGCTTGGACCCACCTGGCTGACTTCACTATCTGTTGAGCGGCCTCTCTTCTTGTCATCTTCAGAATTTTCCTAAGGTTGGGGAAATAGAGTTAAAAATTGTGACCTCCCAGGTGCCAACACATAGGCCAACCCTTTCTTTAGGGATCCAGGTGGGCCCTTACTGCTCTTCATCTCTCATAGGCCGAACCTGACTGGACTTGTGCTTCAGAACTGTTTCAACACCCAACCTGAAATTCTAAATCTGAGCTCATTAGTACAGTCTTCTGAGAGCCAGCACTCAACTCCCATCCTGTGAAGTACGCAGGAACCTTTTTCTTTATAAAGGTCAACCCTGAATCCCTGTCAGAGGGGAAACACCCAGCTGCTTGCTCACCTTCTCAAACAGCCCCCAATCCACCCCTGCACACCACAGAAGACCTACATGCACCTTGAGCAGAGACCCAGGGTCTATCTTTTCGCTTTAGGGCCTTTAGAGCACAAAAAGGCCAGCCATTACTTCCTTAGCTGTTCTCTCTAAGGTAAGACTGGGCTTTTGACTCCTCCATGCCCACCTTCTTGGACCCCAGACACTCACCGTAGTGCAGTTAGCTGGGCTAGGTGGGATGGGAGAACTGGAGGTGGTTGAGGTGGGCGTGCTGCTGGACTGGTTGAAGATCTCATCCTCCATGTGGCTGTGGCTGGGGGGGGAGGTGGCGACCAGCGCCTGTGCTGTGGGGGCAGGGGAGCAGCATGCTTAGCTGGCACAGCCATGCCTCCTGCCCTCACCCTCTGTGCCACGAAGGTCAGCCCAGGGCCTCACGAATGTCCTCGAGATCCAGGTCGTCATAGAGGAATTCATTCTCTTCGAAGTCGGGGTCCTGGGACGAGTCAACGTAGTACTCCACATCATCCTTGATCTTGCGGATGGCGTCAACCAGGATGGAGTCATTGTCCAGCATGCGGAGGATGGTCTCCAGCATGCGCACGTGGTAGCGGTGCTTCTCGATGTGGCGCTTCAAGCCCTCGATCCGGTCCTGCTTCTGCTGGCGAGCCCAGGGCAGGCTCAGGGGCTGCAGAGCACCTGCCCGGCCCTCCTGCCCCCACAGAACCTGTCCTCAGTCCCTATCCCCAGAGTGCCCCAAAAGCTACATTCCAGCCACTCCTAGCATGGAGCAGTGAGGAGTCTGCCCACCCTCTGTCCCAGTGACAGCTCAAGGATCCACTGCTCTGGAGATCCTTAGAACCCTGAGATGCCTGTGCTTGGAATACACATCCTGTCTCACTGCAGCAATGATGGCAGTCATGAGGATGAGCCATGGGAAGGAAACTTGCTGTCAGTCTACGACCTCGACGGCCACAGGGAGTCGGGCTCCTCTCACGCTTCCAATTCCCTTTACAACTTCACTCCTTAGTGTCACCTCCCAATCTCTCCTTTTGTCAAGGACCCACTCTCTCCTCTCTGTCCCTGGGTAGCTGGGTCTCAAGTAGTCACACCAATCACGACACACCTTACTTTCCATTCCATCTCAGCTTCCTTCTCTGGTGACACCACTAAAGAGACATAGCTGAACTCACACCCTATAATCCTAGAGGTGCAAGACCCGGGACCCTAATACCCGGCTCTGGCAAACCATCCATTCCCAGGTATCCCACAGCCACTAGTTCTCAGAGACACACCACCCACCTCCTAAGAACCTGGGGATTTTGGAGTGCTATGTAACCTCCCAATGTGGTTGTTCCTTCAGGGCTCACTTACTCTGTGGTCACAGCTGAACCTTAGTCTAGCATCACCCAAACTGCCCCTAACAACAGCCCCACTTTCTACTCAGATAGGACAGGATCCTGTCTCACCTCCTCCCTACACCACTCAGCCAGCTCGGCTGCCTCACCCTGCCTCTCTAACCTCTACCCCAGGTGTATCTTGAGCCTCCAGATGCCCCCTGTTCACAGGAAACATCCATCTCTACCCTGTGGGTGATGGTGCCCCCCACTCACATCCTTATCGCCCTTCTTCTTGCGTGTCTGTACCGACAGTGACTCCACCTCACTCTCAAACTGGTCCACCTGCATATTTAGGGTGTCAATGGTGTTCTGGGGGGAGAAAAGGGAAAGGGGTTTATCCTTAAGTCCCTGATACATACTTAAGTCTGGGTCCATGTGCTCACTTCCTTCTCTGTCCCCACTCACCGTGAGCCACTGGCCAACCTCTTCCTTCTCCTTCTGGGCAGGGTCCACCTTCTGAGCCAGACCCAGGCCTTCCTTGCTATAAGCTTTGGTTTTGGTCTCTCGTTCCACAACTTTGAACCGTTCCATTTGCTGTGGAGAGCACAGTTGGTGGAGAGCTCTCAGAGATGGACAGGAGCTCTAAGGACCAGCACTGCTACAAAAGCCCAGGGCCATCATCTTGCCCTTCCCTTAGTTGTAGAGACATTACTCCTCCCAGGACTCTGTAGTGGCTGTTCCACCTCTGCGTTCTAGGGTTTTAGGAGCCTAACCATAACTCCACCCCAGAAAGCCCTAGGCACTGGTTTCCTACCGTTTCAATGAGCTTGCGGTTTTCGATAAGCTGCCTTTTGTCCTTGATCTCATTGGATGCTACCCATGTCTTGATCTGGTCCCTCAGCCGCTGACGGGAGAAACAGCAGAGAAATCAGGCTGCAGACCTGCCAACTGGGGCCCTCAGTGACCTCTTCTCCCTGGGACCCAGCAGTCCACTCTCCCATCCCCCCTCCCACAGGACACAAGAGTCCAGCCCCAGCCCCCTCACTTGTAGCTTCTTAATCTCCTTCTTTAGGTCAGCCTCATACTTTTCTTTCTGGTTCGCGTTGGCTGCATTGTGGAGCTGAGGGATGAAGAATTCAGCAGTCAATGTGAGAGTGGCTGCCCAGAACTCGCCAAAGCAGTAAAGGTCCAGTCTCTTTCTTCCTTGGCTGGGAAATCTGGGACCCCCTCCCCATAGTCAATCTCAGAGATGCTTCCCTGGTCAACACCCCAAGACCCTGAGCTTCTTGATTCTTCTCCCCACAGATCCAGACTGTGAGGTTCCTAGGCTCTGTACCTTTTGCCAAATATCTTCAAACTGCTCCACGCCTTCGGACACCTTCTTCAGGCAGCGATCAATCTCACCTGCCCAGGGAGGGAGACTGTTAATATCCTAAGGCAGCAACCATCCAGAGAAATTCCCGGGGGGGGGGGGGGGGGGGGGGGGAAGCATGTGGTCACATGAACAGTAGATACTCGATTACCTTGGAGTTTGCGCTTGTCCGCCATCTTCCCTGCCCTACAAACGCACTCTCTTCATACTCTCTTGGAAACGGACGCTGTTGGAAAAAATTAGGAAGGATTTAACATCTATTCCTCAGCTGGTCCAAACCCAGACACATGGATTCGGGTGAGAATCATGGGATAGGTGTGATGGTAGAGGGAAGAAGCATTTACTTGCCCTCTTCCACCTCATGATAAGACCCAGGGCCTTGCCCATGCAAACACTCTTTATGTAGCTACTCTCCAGCCACATGAGAGATCTGGTCTACTCTTCCATTCCTTTAACCGCCCAGCACAGAGACTAGCACACTGGATTCTGGGAAACAGTTGAAACAAAGAATACTGTATCTGATTTGTGGACCTCTGACTTAGGATCTGTCCTCTAGATGACACTAGAGCACATGCAGCACACACGGATGGACTGCTGAGGTGGAGGCATCGGCCCTGGGAATGGTGCTTTCTAAACAGAAAGGCTGGAAGTAGAGGTGACTGGGAGAGGCCACGCCAGGCAAGTCAGGGAATACAGGAGGATGGCAACCCCTGGAAAGGCTAAGGTTCTATTTATACAGGTGTGAGCTGAAAGGGAAGGGTGACAGGGGACTTCTACAGCTATGAAGACCTGGACCCACTCATACGTGACAGGGCAGGATGTCAAAAAGAAGGTCTTACACTTCCAAGAAATGTACTCCACAGCAGAATCCTGGACCCCTGAACAGATAATGCTCCTCACCAGAAGAGCCTGACACTAAAAATGGTTATATAAACTTGGGTGCAGGAAACAGCACCTCAAAGAGGGCTAAGAGAAGATAGAAATCTTACCAAGAAAATAAAGTGAAGAGGTACCTTAGCTGTGTGAGAGCATATCTGCACACATGGAGGAATTCCATATCAGATAGACTAGCAATTTAGACTCAGAAATATGAACCCATCAGAACAGAAACCAAGATTTACAGAGGCTCCTACTTTTGTTCTGAAGGAAGCTGAGTTCAATTCAGAGAGGCCTGAGGACAAAGCACTGAGGAGGGGAGGTCTGTAGGCCAGGAAGTAAACACTACAAAACCTGACACGGAAACAGAACCTAGAGAGGAAGGGTCATACTAAGAGGATTTCTGGGCTGCTAGCAGAAGCTGTGCCTCCTGTGGGTATACTAAAAAGTAAGGCTCTGAGAACTAGACTGACAGAGGGCAGGAGTGCCCCAATGTACCTCTTAGCCATCAAAGCAGAGACAGCCAGATTGAGGGTCCTTACTACTGAGGAAAGGCATACCCAGAAAAATCTTTTTTTTTTTTTTTTTTTTTTAAAAAAACCCAGAAAAATCTTAACAGAAGGTGCACTGTGGGAAATGTTGCAAAGTGCAGATCAGTGGGCCACCTAATGCACTATAACCGGTGCAGTGAAAAAATGGAACCTCTCCTTTTACAAGACAGAGTATACAGCTCAGGATGGCTATGAATTCACATTCCTGCCCTGTCCTCCCAAATGCTGAGGTTACAGAAGTGTCCCACCATACTTGGCTCAGTTTTTTTCACCTGTACTAATCACAAATGGCTGGCAGCCACAGCATGGGACACTGCATTAGGGAGATTTAGAAAAAGAGGCCTAGAGCAGACTGGGCTGGTACTTCCTCTGAAAGGAATTTTAAAAATTAACTCTGTAGGGTCCCCACTGGGAACTTATATCTCTTCAGTAAAGGACCTATTTGGGGGTGGGGGTAGCATTTTCATCCAAGGACTACTGACATACCACACATCAGGGATCTTCAGGAAGATGAATCAACTAGCAAAAGGACTAAGCAAAGAGCCACACAGAGGAGACTGAAGTAGAACAGGTACCTCCGATCCAGGAGCCTTGCCTGGATACCAGCAGGTGTTCAAGATCTTGCCCAGGAGTGAGTCTTGCCTCTAATATCCATCAGCACCATTTTTGTTTTACACCATGGAAGGAAGGAATGTTAAACAACAGCTTACACTACCCACTCTGTCCCATGAGCCTGCCTGCAGGATGGTTCTGGGAAGGCACTGCTACCTGGACAAAGCATTCCAACCCTAAGGAGGTGAGCCTCTACCCTAGTTCCAGTGAAGTGGTTGGAACTTCAGCATAGGGGAGAAGTGATACTATCCTGCAGTGAGAGGACAGTACTGTGGCAGCAAAAACAAAAACAAACAAATAAAACCCCACAACTCCTAAAGGGGCCAGAAGCAAAGTACCAATGAACAAGGGTAATAAAAGGCCAGTGAGTTGGCTCAGCATAGTTTCTGGCCAGCAAGCCTGACATCCTAAACTCAATCTCCAGGATTCACATGGGACAAAGAACCAACTCTCAAAAGATGTCCTCTATCTTCCACATGTACGCTGCCTGCATTTGTACATGTCCAAGAGCACGCACGCGCACACACACACACACACACACGCACAATAAACAAACAAATGTTGGGCCAGGGTTGGTGCTGCATAATAACAGCACTCAGGAGGCAGAAGCAGGCAGATCTCTGTGAGTTCCAGGCCATCCAGGAACTCAGGATGCAGTGTCCCGTGCTGTGGCTGCCAGCCATTTGTGATTAGTACAGGTGAAAAAAACTGAGCCAAGTATGGCGAGACACTTCTATAACCTCAGCATTTGGGAGGACAGGGCAGGAATGAGAGCTCATAGCCATCCTGAGCTGTATTTTGAGACTACAGAGTCTCAAAAAACAAATAAATGTAATAAAAAAAATAATTAAGGGCCAATGAGATGGCTGAGTAGGTAAAGGTGGTTGCTATAAGACTGGATTCAAATCCTAGGTCCCAAATCCCGAAAGCAAAGAATCAGCTTCTTTAAGTTTTCCTCTGACTGCCACATTTCTGCCAAGACATGCACACACATACAAAAAAATACTTTAAAAAATTAGGCACAGAGGGTGACTCACAAGTTAAGAGCACTTGTTGCTCTTGTAGAGAACCCAGGTTCAGCTCCCAGCACCCCCATGGCAGCTCACAACTGTCTGGAATTCCAGCTCCAGAGGCACCAATAGCCTTTTCAGCTACAGCACACATGCAGCACACTGGCAAAATACACATAGACTAAAGGTAAATTTTTAAAGTAAAAAAAAAAAAAAAATCTGATGTAATACTTCAGCTATCAAAGTGGGCACAGGCGTGATTAGAGAACACCACATCTGACTGGCAGAAGGGTGCACCACACACCCAGGAGTTTGTGCTCAGAGGCTGGAGCCTCAGCTAGAGTGGAGGCAGTACCCTTTCTCTCCACAAAAGACACACTCCACATTAAGAAGGTGCACTCACCTCAGAAGCTCAGCAGACGCCAAGGAGGCTGGTACCTACCTCACTTCCCAAGACCTGCCCTAGGAGGCCATCACCACAGACAGGGCCCTGTTGAGGTAGGCAAGAACCTACACACAGAACATATGCACAGATGGTGGAGGGCTCAGGCAGCATGGAGGAAGCTGGGCCTCTTGGCGCAGGTGGAGGCTAATCATTAGGATCCTCTGTCCAAGGCTGTGGCAAATCCTCAAATCAGGACTCACAGCAGGAGCCAACAACAAAGCAATAGACAGGCCTTCTCACCACAGGTGCCAAGATCATCACACAGAGACCTGATGAGGGATATAACTTTAACCCTGAAGCCTGGTACTGCTGAGCGCCACACAAGCATCCTGGAGCATAGACAGCACACGGCAGCTAAGAGGGCTCACACTAAAGCCAGGAGTGGTAGCAAGCAGCCCTGGAGGTGGAACTTGAACGCAGTACAGGATGCTGGCCCTGCCACATGGAGGCTCTGTGAGGTGGATAAAGTAGGTCCTGGTCAGAGGTGGAGAGGCCCAACACCGAAGTTAGGGAATGAAAAAGCCACACCTTGAAAAGTCATCCCCAAGCAAAATGACAACAGTGGTCTCTCTCCCAAGTCTCAGACACAGCACAAGGTACCTTCACTTTAGACCCACAGAAAAGTAACAAAGGAGGAGTCTCACTAGCTAGAGGCACTCACATCCAAGACTGTCTACTCTCACACTGGGTACACAGGGGGTGTGACCATCTTGAATGCAAGGGGGGAGGAGGAGGATGCCAACACCAAAGAAGACAGGTGACAACACTACCCTACAAAGACAACACAACTAACTACAAGAAGACCACCCCTCGCACAGCAGAAGACTTAGGCAAGGAACGCGTGCATACCTACAGGGTGCCAAGGGGTGAGATGGACCCCCCTCTAGCTCTGCAACATCGCTTCCACCCGTAGATTTCAATTATGGGGGCTCACAAAGACACACGAGCTGGGGTAGCCCAGAATGGAAACGCAGACAACAATCCATGTGATGAGGGGCGAAGGGGATGCCAGGGAAGTACAAGTACACCCTTGCCCAAAAGACTAACAATCCTAAGAGGAGATGATAGGCCCAGAACTGAGATGCAGCTGTCTGGAAGAGATGCTTTGACCTGTCCCAACAGAAACGCACCAACTGAAAGTAGTACGGGAGCTCACATTCCACAGACACAGAACCAGGAAAGCTAAACTGCTCCCACCACACACAATACCAGCAGATGACACCACTAGGAAGCCGAATCCATGCAGGCAGAGACAGCTTGCATCTAAGTGGAGCTGGCATCCCCAAAGCTAGAGGCCGCTGATACCCTACCTCACAGATGTAAAAGACAAGGAAGTCAAGAAGTGAGCAATACGGTGGACAGTCCTTAATCAATCCAAGGTTTGGGAAGGGAGTGTTTAATAAAAATAAAATAAATTAAATTAAATTAAAAAGCAAGCTTCTTTTAAAAGATTGGTGGAATGGGACATCTAGGAGACTTCACTGCCAGAGCTGTGAGGACAAGGTGGAAACTTTGGCTTAAGCTCCAACTCACAAAGGGAACTGCACCCTCTGGTCTTGGGGACTTTTTCCTCCACAAGATCCATCTCTTCCAAAGAGGCTTCCCCCATCAAGACACCAACAAGCTGGAGAACTCGAGTGCACCGAGGCAACGCTCCCAAAGGGAGCTCCCGGGGAGGGCATGCCTGCAGGAGTGCCCCCCAAAGACCCAGAGCATGAAGACCCCCCCCTCCCGCTCCCCGGCCCCGCTGCGCGCCCATCGCTCCAAGCCCAGCCAGACGCGGAGGAGGGCGGGCACCTCGCACCCGGGGCCGGCACGCTGCCACGCGGGAGTCGGGGCGCGGGGAGGACTGAGAGTGGAGGAGAGGGTCCCCGCCTTGCCCGAGCCGAAGCCAGGCCCGAGCGCGCGGCCAGGATAGGGCCGGGGGCGCCCCGCGGGAGCTGAGGCCGTGTCGCGACAGGCGGCGGGGTCGCGGAGCGGGAAGTCGACCGACGGCGCTGAGGGGAAGAGGGGAAGAAGGGGTCCGGCCCAGTCGAGCCTGACGCTCTCACCGCAGGAGCTGGCGCCGCCGCTGCGGAGCGTATCGCGACAGGCGAGGAGGGGGAACCAGAGGCGAGCGCCCGCCCGCCGCCTTTTTTTTTTTTTTTTTTTTTTCCTCCTCCTCCTCTTTCCTCGCGCCCCGAGCCCGGGCGCTATCGCGATAAGACGGCGCGAAAGCCGGAAGTGGGGTTGGGTTGTTGATAGAGGAAGTGGGCCCGGGGTTGTTCTAGACGACCGAGTAGGGGAATCGGGGATCAAGGGAAGGCCCGGCGGCGGCTGCCGACGGCTCCACGGAAGCTGAACGGGCCCGGTCCAAGATGGCGGCGACGGAGGAGGCCCTCCCCTCCTCTCTTCTCGTCTCTGGCGCCGGCCCGCCCCCGAGCCCCGAATATAGGTCCGTCATTGCTCCCGCAGCACGTCGCTCTGCGCCATCGGGCACGCCCCATTGGTTGCTGGCGCGGATGAGGCCGGCCCCTTCCCTGGGATTGGCTGCTCTCTGCAGGGCGCGGCGTTCGATTGGCCTCCCGCTCAGCTTGCTTGGATTGGCTCGGGGTTTGCTTCCCGGCTCCTCCTCCTCCTCCTCCTCCTCCCCGCCTCAGAGCACAACACGCCAGCGCGAGGGCCTGGGTGTCAATCAGGAGGCCTGTGCCGTTCTGATTGGGTGTGTCCGCCCCCTTCTCCTAAATCAATTGGCCGCGGGGAGGAGTCCAGGTGAGGGGCGGGAAGCCGTGCGTCAAGTTTGAAGTCAGCTGTGATTGGCTGCGAGGTTAGACTCTGCCCTGGACTCATTGGCTGGTCATGGAAATGTGGTAAGGGGGAAGAACGACAGAAGGTTTGGAGGGTGGGTGTTAAGGGACGCTTAACTAGTGGGAGACAGACAGATGCCTCGGGGGTCTGGGGGGGGCCATTAAGCCCAAGTCATCTGCCAATCAAAAGAGCCGCCAGACCTAGGGGGCGGAGCTAGACGAAAAGGCCCCTCCCCTTCCTTGGCATTTTCATCTCCGCTTAGCCAATAGGGTAGCTAGTAACGGAGGGGGCTGCCGACAGGTGTGGTTCTCGGAGCATCCTTCCCTTTGCCTGTGGTCCTGGCTGTTTTCTGATTCTCGCAGTCGTTCCCCAAGTACCTCTGCTTGAAATATCTGTAAAACCCAGTGCTTTCTGGGTGGAAGAAGGAAAGGCGGAATCAGGGACATAGACACACAAGCACAGAACTGTCGTGTCTCTGGTTAAGTGAGCAGAGTGTGGGACGCTCTCCTGTTAGCTCCGTTTCTTTGGTATTATAGAAGCTAGCTGCAGAGGAAACTGCGCTTTAACCTATCTCGGTTACATCTGTAATGACTACTCTTTAGAGCTCTGATACGCTTCTTAGGGAATAAACTTCTCGGACCACCCTGGTGAGCCACTCTGGTTTCATTCTGTTCCACTCCTGCCCTTTTTTGTATACTTATTTGTGTCTCCCTCTTTGGATTTCTCGATGTTTAGCACTCAGAAAGCACTCCGTAGCTTTTTGCTGAATTACTTGAACACTCTGAGCAATGACTTGTGTTGAAAACTTGAGCACCACGTTTTCATTAATTGGGAAGTCAGATCTCTCTCTCTGCCTGCTAAATGGAGGAAAATAAGGTAAATCTAAACTTGAAGGGAACGCGCATTGCACCCCGTCAGAATGGCATGAAGCAAGAGAAGGGGAAATGGCTTTTTTTTTTTTTTTCCCCAAGACAGGATCTCTGTGTAGCCTTGGCTATCCTGGACTCGCTTTGTAGACCAGGCTGGCCGCGGAACTCACAGCGATCCACCTGCCTCTGCCTCCCGAGCGCTGGGATTAAAGGCGTGCGCCACCACCAACCGGCTTTTTTTTTTTTTTTTTTTTTTTTTTTAATAAAGCATATTCTTAGGCTGGGGAGGTGGCTCAGCAATTAACACTTTCCTGAAGAGGACCCGGGGTTCTGTTCCCAGCACCCACATGGTGGCTCACATGTGGATAACTTCAGTTCCAGATCTGACTTTCTAACCTGGCATCTGCTGGTGCACTTAGGTTCACACATTCACATAATTTTTAATGCATATTCCTAGGGTCACATAGACTTAAGAAAGTGAAACCTAGGGGCCTGTGTTTGCCCAAATTTTTCTAACACCCCTCTCCATCCTCTTTCTAGTTTGTTATTCATGCATAGCTTTGCTATTTCGTGTGGTCTCTGAATCCCTTGCCGGATTATTAAGACCCAGTTTATCTAGGGTGGGCCCCAATTCTGCTTTTTCTAACAAGCTCCTGGAGCATGCTGATGGTCCTAAGAACACAGTGATGATTCTCGGGTTTAGTTGCCCTTAGAAACACCTGGGGGTGTTGGTGGGGTTAGAATCCAGATGTCAGGGCTATGCTAGAACAGTTGCATCAATCTCTGGAGCTGGGAACTAATTATCCTTTCCCTGAGGTAATGCCAGTGTGCAGCTAATGTAAAAGCCACTTACCAAAGGCTCTTCTCAAAGCATGGTCCTTGCATCAGTACCATAACTATCACACGGAAATGCACTTTTCTTTTCCAGCACAGAGATTTGAGCCACATGCTGGCGAAGCATCCTACTCACTTCTTGCCTCTTCTGGGGGCAGGATTTCATATAGGACAGGTGGCACTGGAACTAGCTTTGTAGCAGAGGATGACCTTGAACTCCTGGTCCTCCTGCTTCCATTCCCCAAGTGCTGGAAACACAGGTATGTACCACCACGCCCCAGCTCCTGCCCCCGGCCTTAAGGATGTCATTATGTATACTATATTAATCTCCAACTCACAGAAATCTGGCCTCTGCCTGGGAGTGCTGGGATTAAAGGCATGTGCCATTATACCTGGCAGCCCTTTTAAAACATGTGTGTGCGCGCACTGTATGTCTGTGGGAGTCAGATTTTGGAGTTACAGACAGTTGTGAGCTGCCATATGGGTGCTGGGAATTGAACCCGGGTCCTCTGGAAGAACAGTGTTCCCAACCGCTGAGTCATCTCTCCAGCCCCCTTTTAAAACTTTTGAGGCAGGGCCTTAGCATTGCTAGGCAAGCACCCTGTACTGGACTGTATTCCTGGACCTTTAAAAACTTTTATTGTGGGACTGGAGAGATGGCTCAGTGGTTAAGAACACTGACTGCTCTTCCAGATGTCCTGAGTTCAATTCCTAGCAACCACAGGGTGGCTCCCAACTATGTGTAATGAGATGTGATTTCCTCTTCTGGTGTGTGTGAAGAGAGAGCACTCATAATAAATATTTTTTAAAAACCTTTTATTGTGTATGTATGGGTGTTTAGCCTACTTGTATGTCTGTGCACCACATGTGTGCCTGGTGCCCAGAGAGACCAGAAAAGGATGTCATATCCTCTAGGATTAGCATTATAGATTATTGTGGGCTGCCATATGGGTGTCAGGAATCGAACCCAGGTCCTCTGGAGTAGCCAATGATCTTAACCATGAGCCATCTCTCCAGCCAGCTCCTCCCTCCTGAAGTGTGTGTGTGTGTGTGTGTGTGTGTGTGTATGCATAGGAATATACTGTGTGCAGGTGCATATGTGCTGAGAAGGTCAAGTCAGCAGCTCATTTGTTTTCTGGGGTTTGTCTTCTAGATAGGCCACTCACCAGGACCACGCCCCAGGCAGCGATCCACCTGTTTCCATCTCCTCAGCACTGGGATGGCAAAAACATGCCACCACTCCTGACCTTTTATATGGTACTGAGTACTGACCTCAGGTTCTTATGCTGTTTTTATTTTCCGAGACAGAGTTTCTCTGTGCTGCCCTGGCTGTCCTGGGACTCACAGAAATTCCCCGTCTCTGCCTCCCAAGGTTCCTGTTTTTATGGAAAGCACTTTACCAACAGTGCTATCTCGCCAATCTCACTAGACCTCTCCCTCCCAGCTCTAAAAATTCTTTCTTTCTTCCTCCTCCTCCTCTAAACACAGGGCTTTTCCTACATCCCAGACTGGCCCAAGTAGCTTTGAACTTCCAACTCTCCTACTTCACATCTCCTGGGTATCTAGGACTACAGGCTGAAATACACATTTTTTGAGCTCTATCTTAGCAAAACTGAATCAAAGTCTAGGACTAGCAACCATGTCTTAGTGAGCCCTCAAATCATCCAGTAGCATGTCCAATTCTGAGATTCACATCTTCATATTCCATTCCACTTGCCGCTGGCAATGTCAGATACAAGCCAGGCCAGGGACATTTAATGATGGACAAAGGGCTTCCCCCAGCAGACGCACAAGGGACTCGGATCAAGATAGCGGGTAGACAAGCGAAGGCCTAGAGACAGGATCTGGGGCCAGGAAGCCCCAACAGATCTGCCAAAATCACGAGGAAGAGAAGGCCTGACCAGCCAGCTGGGACCATGTTCAGACACACAGAGCTAAGCTCAAGCAGACATCTCCCTCACCTTCTACAGACCTGGACTCATGATACTAGACATGGTTCACACTGTTCTTTCCCTTGACTCAGCCCCAGTTTGCAAGTGAGCCTGAGTAGTGCATGGTTTTTTGCTTAGCTGAAATTGGTGCCTCCCAGGGCAGGGTCCCCACCAGCCTCACCTTTGTTGAGGACTCAGGCATGGCCCCTCACTGAAAATGGATTAAAATAACAGGCTCGGCCAGGTGGGGATGGCCCACGGGAGGCAGAGGCAGGCAGATCGCTGTGAGTTTGAGGCCAGCCTGGTCTACAGAGCGAGTCCAGGACAGAGAAACCGTGTCTCCGCAAAACAAAACAAAACAAAAACAAAAACAAAAAACAGGCTCCGTCCACCATGAACCCAGTGCTGGATGCTTTCTGCACACACTTCCCAGGCCCGTTAGGTGATTCACAGTGTGGATGTACCTTAGACCAAGGAGGCTTCTAGCCTGAGGGACAACAATGATCCTGTGGGCCTTGTTGGGCCCTGGAGCCTTGTGGTGGCCATCCTGTTTGGCCATGATGCTGATGTTCTCAGGGGACTGGGGGGAGGGGGTGTCAGAAATAGACCAGGTTCTTCTCCTGTTAGATTCCAAGGCAAGAGCAGAAGAGAGCTGGGTGCATGCTACTTGGACTGGAAGCCCCACAGCTCTGACTTCTCTGCGTCTTTCATAAATAATCACACCCTCTGGTCAGAGCCTGATACCGTGTATTTAATTGTACTCCTTCTAAATGTACTCCTTCTAAAAAAGCACTTGCTTTCCCCGGGTAAGTAAAAAAGATGAGTGTGAGGAAGACCTTTCTGCCCATGTGGGGCAAGAGCATGGGGGCCAGGAAGGCAGGCCAAGGCTCTTCATCCTTTTCCTTGGATGCTGTGGCCTTGGGCCAAGGACAGAGCGTGGCAGGCTGCCGCCACCACAACTTCCTGGCTGGATGTCTGTCACATCAGAAGCTCCAGTCCTCCATGTCCTTCCGGTGGGTGGCCACCTGGGGTGTGTACCCCTTCAGGTGGACATGGTGCCGCTTTTCTCACCCTTGACCTTGAGGAACTCGGCCATGCTGGAGAAGTACTTCTGGTTGGCCTCTGCCACCTTCTTCTCGGCTGCTTGTGGGTTCACAATCTCCAGACCCTGGCATGGGAAGGAAGAGGGTGACCGGTGAGGTAGGGAGGCTCAGGCCTCCCTCTTTGTAGGAAAACCACACATGTCAGAGTCTCCTGGACACTCTTGTGGACCTGGAACTGTTTACAGTGCCTGGAGTCTTCCTCAGGTTGGAAGATTTTGAACAAGTGGTCTGGGAGCAGGGCTTGGATATCAGGACAGTTAGCTTCCTCGGGGGATGCTAAAAATCACCACTCCTGTCTGGTTCTAGATGAGGAAACTGAGTCCCAGAGGGACAAGGCCAGTCAGTTTCCTGTAAATCCCACACCATCACAGCGATGATAATGCCAGCACTATAGTGAGTGTTTCCAATCCTCTTGCTGGGCTTTCCCTGGCCCCAGCGCCTCACTCTTGCTTCTCCCTGGTACCTATGGCCTTGTAATACACTGTGCATTTGACTCATTCATCTGTCTTCTCCAATCCATGACCTCCCCTCCCACAAAAAAGCAAAGCTTGCCTCTTTTGTCTCCATGCCTGAGCCTGGAACATGGTAGGCAGGTGCTCAGTGGGCACTCTGCTAAGCTAGGGAGCTCTTCAGCTCCTGTGACATTATCGGACACACTTGTGGTGAGTAACACACTCAGTGGTGAGTAACCTGAGCCATTCCCTTCACACTGCTCAGTGCTACTGGGCTGGTGTGACACTTAAGCCCACCTGGATATTACTGACTACAGGGCTATCTCAAAGCAAAGACTGGGAAGCCCAGAGAGTATCTGATCCCATGGATATAGAGTCCCAGGCCCGGTTCCAAAGTTGGTCTGAGCTTGTCATAGCTGTCACTGCCCACTGTTGGCACTTAGGTTGTGGCTGGGGATGCCTAAGCTCTTCATGTGCTTACTGGGTCAACAGGGCCATGCCTGGTAGGACAGGACGTGATACCTGGAGTGGAGTGAAGGCCACACTGGAGGCCGTCCCTGAGGAGCGGTCACGGATTGTCGACTTCCCGCCATACACCACACTCTGTTTCTGTAAGGTCCGCTGTAGGAAAAGGGGGAGGGTGTGATCCGGGCTCACAGACCTTCATGTCCTACCTGCCTCCCGTTCCCGTGGGCCCAGTCCATACCTGCAGTGTCTTGGAGATCCTGGCCTTGGTAGCCTCATTCACCTGCGTCTGCCGCACACGCCCACTGCCAGATTTGCCCAAGTGGCCCAGGCTAAAGCCTAGGTCTTCTTGATAGGCATCCTCCTCAATCTAGGGAGATGGGAGTGACTCGCTAAGAAGCTGGCTACATTCAGCTAGACCCCCCCCCCCGAAAACCCAGGGAGTCTCCAATCAGCCAGTCTCGTGGGCACCCACTCAGCCAGAAGACTGACTTGCACTAAGTGACCCTGTAAGAGCCCAGCCTAACTCTGTGTGGGTATAGGTGGGAACCCTGTGAAGACCTGGGTCCTGGCCTGAATAGACAGTGGCTGTTTTCCCCTACATTCAGACTAGGCTGCCAAGAATTGAGACGAGCTGCACTACTGAGGTGGCACCTGAGTGGATTCTCTCAGGACCACCTAGATGATGGCCAGATGGAGGTGCAGCCTGGGGAGCTCAGTGGGAGGGCAGCCGGCTCAGAGCCACCAAGGTCGCTGTGGAGAAGGTGGTTTGAGAGGCAAGGCTAGGCAGGACGGAGGAGGCTGGGGGAGATCTAGGGTTACAGAAGAGGGACAGCAGCAGGATGTGCAGACAGAAGACCCTTCGGGGTCCTACTGCTACTGCGCAGTGAGCCTGACCTCTCCAAAGCTCATGCGGTTGGCCTGCTTCCGGATCTCCGTCAGCCCTAGCCGTTCCTTCATCTTGCGGTACCTAGGGCAGGTGGGGGTCAACAGGATGTAAGGAGTTGGCTGGGAAGATACCAGCCTCCTTCTACACCCCCCCTTCCAAACTTCAAGCCCACTCCAACGCCTTACCTCCGGCCCCCTCGCTTCTTCCGCTGCCCGTCGAGGGGTGCAGGCAGCGGCTTCACCTGCTTCACGGGCGGTGGCTCCTGCCACTTGTCAAACTTGCGCTCAATCTCATCCTTTAGTTCATAGCCCACCTAGCAGGGAGTTGAGAAGCTGTGACCAGCGTGCAGACTGTCCCCTCAGCCACACGTCTATCAACCCATCTATTGGGTATCTGTCCACCGGACAGTGTGCCCAACCCAAGACATGTTCTTCCTCCTTGGGCCAGGGATGGTATCCTGTGAGTTCTCAGTGCCTGGTGCCCCTTGAACTTGTAGCTCAGGTTCCGCTCTCACACCCAAGCTTGGTACCTCTGGATAACCGCCAGGCAGACTCCGTGTCCCCCATGCAGCAGACAGCACGTCATCCCCGCTGTTTCACTCGTACACCACAGGTTCCCCCTGGCCTCTTAGAAGAGATCGCAGCTGGATTGCTTCTCAGTGCCTCCACAGAAGCCAGAGGCCCCACAGGTGACACCCTGCCTGTCCCTGGGTGCAGCAGGCCCCTCTCCCTGCCGGGGTTTACTGAACTCTAGCCTCAGGTTCTCTGCACTTACTACTTCCTGTTTGGAGCACTCTTCAAAGTGGACAGCACAGGTATCCACATGATTGGCTGGAACTCTACTCAGGCCCATATTAAACCGTCCTCAAACTGGGCGTGGTGGCGCACGCCTTTAATCCCAGCACTCGGGAGGCAGAGGCAGGAGGATCATTGTGAGCTTGGGACCAGCCCAGTCTACAAATTGAGTCTAGGGCAGCCAAGGCTACACAGAGAAACTCTGTCTCAAACAACAACAACAACAACAACAAAAAAGGCCTCAAAGCTCTTCTTCACATCCTAGCTGAGTCGGAATCTGAGCTTCCTCACCCAACAATTCCCCTTACTGTTCCTGGCACACACACAGCACTGCTGGACCACTATAGACTTTTTGGGCCCACTGCCTAATTGACACCGTGTGACACACCACCCTTCAATCCTAGCTATGTGGGATGCTGGGCCAGGAGGATCAAAAATCCTTCAAGCTTTTCCTGGACTAAAGATAAGACCTGTCTCAAAATGGGTTGGGGCGGGTCGGCAGCAGCAGTGAGCTAAGGGTGTAGCTCAGTGGTAGATAACTTATCTAGTATGTGTAGCGTCCTAGGTTCAATCCCAGCAGTACCCAAAGGCAAACAAACAATAAACAAAAGCTATGGAGGCAGGCATCTGACATCTGTGTAATTCCCTGCTATACCGCCTTGTTTAAAACAGCGGCAAAAACAAAACAGAGACTGAACTCCTGACCTGGGCTGTGATGGAGTTTCTAGCAGAGCAATGCACATCAGTGACTCAGTACTTCTTTAGACAACCCAGGAAAATAGAAGGTACTCTGGAATCATGGCCCTGCTAGCAGAGGACAGGTCCTGCTGTGGAGGGCAGAACACTGGCCCCTCCAACACAAAGATCTGGCTTTGGGGTCAAGTGTCCTAGCCTCTAGAATCTGTAACTAAAGTTCACACGGCAGAGATCTCTGTTAATGACTGAGAAGGGACAGTACCTTGCATGGTCAGTGTGAGCTCAGTAGCTTACAAGGGGCCCCAAACCAGCAGAGCAGAGAGGCTGGAGACGCTGCCTTGGCCAGTGGCCTCTGGTGCTGACAGGGGCAGGAACATTCCTTCCCAGGAGCCTACAAACGGGAACAGCCCAACTAAAACCCTGATGCTAGTCCAGTGAGAGAGACTGTTTGTGTATACACATACAAGGCCCAAGACTGGTATCACATGGCTTCTACATTCACTCCTCACCTTATTTCTTTACTTATTTGCTTGGTTGTTTGTTTTTAAATTTCGAGACAGGGATTCCTGGCTGTCCTAGAACTCTCTGTAGACCAAGCTGGACCTGAACTCACAGACAGCTTGCCTTGCTTAGCCTCCCAAGTGCTGGAATTAAAGGCATGCGCTGCCACCACCCGCTTCCTGAGCTAATTTTCTGAGACACTGAATCTAACTGAATCTGAGCTTGTTAATTTGGTTGACCGGCCCACAAGCTCCAGATACTCTCCTGCCTCCACCTTCCCAGCACTGGGGCTAAGGCATGTACCACTGTGCCTGGTTTTTGTTTTTCCACCTGAGTGTTGGAAATTGCACTCAAGTCCTCACACCTGCATGGAAGAACTTAGCTGACTGAGCCATAACTCCAGCCCTGTGCTTTTTTTTTCCTTCTTTTTCAAAGACAGGCTGCCTCACACTAGTGATCTTCCTGCTTCTGCCTCCCGAGTACTGACGTTACAGACATCTACCAGGCCCAGCAACCTCTTACATGAAGCCACTCCATCTACGGCGACTTGTCATAGCTTTGCTGTACGCAACTGAGCACAGAGGCGAGAAGGTGATGACCTCAGTGGGGGTTGCAGACACACACACACACACACAATGCACACACTCTGCTAGTCAGCAGAGCTCTCTGAAGTAGCCTCTTCCCATGAAAAGACCCCAATCCCTAGTGACACATTCCTGTGGGGGTTGCAGACACACACACACACACAATGCACACACTCTGCTAGTCGGCAGAGCTCTCTGAAGTAGCCTCTTCCCATGAAAAGACCCCAATCCCTAGCGACACATTCCTGTCCTCTCACCTTCCCTTCTGTGCTTTCATGGAAGCTGTCTACGCGAGCTGCCAGTGTACACTTGGCAGCGACTAGCCGGGCTGCCTTCCGCCGGAGATCCTGGGGCAGTGGAAAGGGGAGAAGAAACTGAACCTCTAGAGGCAAAGGGAATAGCCCTCACAATAGTCCCTTCTCACCTAGGGCCAGCCGTGCCACTCCCTAGACCCTGGGAGGTAGGCCACACACCTGTGGGCTCATCTACTAACAGCCTCTTGGGGGGTATTACTCTAGCCACCCAATTGCAAGGCCCCCCGGTTCCAGCCACGCCACCATCCTCATGACCAAGTGGTGGCCCCAGAATGGTGACCTTGCTCTTCCAACCCATTGCTGCCTCATCCTCCAGGTGCCTGAGAGCTACTGTCAGGCTAGCCAGATAAGGCATGGGGCTGGGGGTAGGGGTATAGGGGTGGGGGACAAGGTAAAGCACTCACTGGGGGCAGAGACTGCACGATGTCACTGTGGTAGATATAGCCAGTGTGGGGCAGCACTGAGGTAGAGGAGAAGCCAGACAGTGTCTTGCGCTGGGCTCCCAGCAGCATGATGTTGCAGGCAGGCATCTTGGAGAGGTTGGTCAAGCCTCCGGCCACACCTACAACAAGAGGTGAGATCAGAAGAACAGAGGGCTCACAGCCGGGAGCTCATGTGTACCTTTGTGGTTTGAATAAGACTGTCCCCCCAAAGGCTAATACGTTAGAATGCTTAGTCACCAGGAAGGATTACGAGGTGTGGCCATGTTGGAAAAAGTGTGTCACTGAGGGTGGGTTTTGAGGTTTCAAAAGCCCAGGCCAGACCCAATATCTCTCTTCTCTCTCTCTGCTATGGATCAGGATATAGCATCCACTGCCATGCTCCCTGCCATGAGGACAATGGCTTAAGCCTCTAAAAGAGGAAGCGAGCCCCCAGTTAAATGCTTTCTTTTGGAAGAGTTGCCTTAATCGCGGTGTCTCTTCACAGCATAGAACAGTGACTAAGACAACCTTGCATCTTCATTTGTTGGCTGGTTTGAAAAAATATTCCTGTCTGTAGCTGAGGCTGGCCTCAAACTCCAAGCAACCTCCTGCCTCAGCCTTCCAAATACTAGGATTACTGGTCTGAGCCACTGCATCTAGCAGTGCATAGGATCTTTATTTTTCCTAAGGTGGGGAGTAAATTTTTTTTTTTCTTTTTGGTTTTTCTGAGACAGGGTCTCTCTGTGTAGCCTTGGCTGTCCTGTGCTCATTATGTAGACCAGGCTAGCCTCGAACTCACAGCGATCCGCCTGCCTCTGCCTCTGCCTCCCGAGTGCTGGGATTACACGTGTACACCACCACCTCTGGGTCTATTTTTACTATTTTTATGTGAGTAGGTATGTACACGGAGACCAGAAGATACTCATGGGACTCAGCTCTCTCCCCCTTGATGTGGGTTTTGGGGATCACACTCAGCTTGTCGAGCTTGGGTGGCACGTACTTTTACCCGCTGAGCCACTTTTTTGGCCCAGGACACAGATTCTTTAAGGAGATGGCTAAGGTAAGGTACAGTGATATGGATCGCGAACCCACCTGACTGGCAGTCTTCTAAGAAAAGGAAATTAGGATACAGATACAGTGGCATGGCTGCCTGAAGGCACAGCATATGTATCTGAGGCAAGCAGAGGCCTGACTGCACCTTGGTCTCAGACTTATCAACTCTGAAACAGCAGCCTTAGGAGTATAAGCATCCTGGCCCGTGGGACACAAAGACTGAGGCTAAGTGAGCAAAGATGGTGGCTTCCCCATATGTCTTTTGTGAGCACCTTTCTGCAAGGAAGAGAAGGGCTCTGGCTACAGGACCTTCTGGGAGGAGGAGCATAGCACATGGCAGGATTTGCTGCCCCATCTGGCAGGATAGCCTGAGAGTTAGAGAGCTGATTTTAGTACTGTGTGACTGCCCTAGGATATAAAAGGGACCTGTTGGCAGGGAAGATGCTAACCAGCCGTTTGTGCAACCTGCTTGAGCCAGCTCAACCTAGAACGGTTTGCTCTGCTTCTGTTATGTGCGTGCCCAGCTGGATGACCTTAGTCTTCAGGGGACAACATAACAGAGCTCCTAAGACCAAACCCTGCTTTCCTACGGTAATCTAACCTATCAATAGACCCAGCCCACGGAACCCACGGGACCCAGCTGGGACCTCACCCATGATCTTGGCAGCTGTGGATGCACCAATGATGATGGACAAGTTGGGTGCGATGAAGGACATCCGGGACTCCACATACTCATAGATGCGGTGCTTGGAGGCATTCAGCTCCAGGGCCATGTCACAGGCCTCCTCCAGCCGCTCTAGCTCCTCATCCGACAGCTGCTGCCTGAGTGGTGGAGCAGGTGACAGCTGGAGTAGGCGAGGGTGGGGGGCGGACACCCCAAGTTCTGCTAGGTATGTTTCTGACTGGTGTTCAGCGCCACCACCCTCTCAGCTGTGGACGCCTGTGTGTCCCTGGGGCTATCCCAAAGTCTATCAGCTGAGGGGCCGTAGTTCTCAGCCAGCACCACCCTGACCATGACCCCGTTCTGCCCTTTCTGGTCTCCCACGGTAGGCTCGCAGCATCTTCCTGTAGGGCATACATACCCCTGGGTGGTGGAGGCGGTGACACTGACCACCATGATGGTAGCATTGGTCAGGATCTGCTGGAGGTTCTCGTTGTTCTTACATTTGTCCAGGCTGTTGCCCAGCTCCTGGGGTGGAAAGGAGAGAGAGAAATTACAGTGACCCCAGAAGATGCTAGAAGCTCTTCTGCTCCAACACTAGCATAGGTCTCCCCTGGAGGAAGCTGGGAAGGCTTAGGTCCAGATACTGGAGACCTCTCTCGCCTTTTACAGTTTTAAAACTTCACTGCTTAAAGCAGCAGTGCTGCCTGCTCTGCTCTGTTGACCCAGAAGTGGAACCTGGGCAAGGTGGCCTCCAAGGAAGACGTGCTACACTAAGGAAGCCTTCAAGAGCACACTCTTTTAGAGACACTTCCTCTGCTGCCATCCTGATCTCTCGGACAGAGGCAGGACCCTGTTTGCTCTTTCACCTTCGCCTGCTCCCATCACTTCTTCCAGAGGAGCCGAAACGTTCAGTGTCTAATGGCCTCTGACCTTTCTGACCTCTCCAAGCTCCCCTCCCGGCCCCTCTCACTTCCTCCTTGCTTGTTCCCAGTCAGGGTCTTAGCTCTTATTCAGCTGTGGCCTTTGCCCAGGCCACCCTTCAGATGCCAGCTCAAAGGACACCAGCTCCAACTGCAGCCAGAGGCAAGGGCCAGGCCAGTGATGACCCTCCCGCAAAACCAAGGGGAGGAGAGAAGCAAGAGATGTGAGTTAGACATCCTTCCCAGCATCTGTCCTAGCCACTGGGCCCTATTCATGCTTCTCCGTTATTTCTAGACCCGAGGCTCCTCGTCACTCACCTTGACTGTGCGGATGTAATCCAGAGCGTTGGGGACCAAGGACTCTAGCTCAGGGAATCTCTTCGAGTACTTATCCCGGATGAACTTATGGATAATGTCTACATGGGACAGGGAGGGCAGGTATCCACTGAGAGGGAGGCAGACTCCGCTGCTGTCCCTAATACCCACTCCCACCTCTCTAGTAGACACCCCTAGATCATGGGTTGGTGCACAGAAGCCAGCAGGAAATTTGCATTTCCGAGCTGTCCCCAGTGCGCTGTGCAGGTGCAGAGGGCTACAGGATGTGAGCTGAAATGCACTTTCAACTTCCAGATCACAGCCTGAAGGAAACAACCACGCCTTATCTTCCCTCCACATTTGCTGGTAGGGACTTGGAGGTGACACAGTCACCCTGCCGCAGGAAGCAGGTGGCAGAGGGGGTCAAGGGGTGTCTGCAGACCTGCTCTGCTTACTCAGACTTTGATGAAGGAGAATGCAGTTCCTCTTTATATAAATTAGTCTGTTATGGAAGGTGAACCTAGTCAGGGCAGTATTTTTGCCCAACAAAGGCAAAGGAAAGAGGTCCAGGTTCATGCCTGTTCCTTCCTTTAGGTCACAAGTACAGAGCGAAGAGCACAGGACAAGCACAGGTGTCTCCATGGCACTTCCCACCACTCACTCAGCTCGTTTTCTATCTCCACAGTCAGGTTGTTGGCATCCACAATGACTCGGTACTCAGGGGCTGCCTCCACTGGTCCCATCACTACGGAGAAGAAAGAGTGTGGATGGGGAAGGGACACTCACCACTTAAGTCACAGAAATGGGGATTAGGGCTCAGGCTGCATGGAATCAGAAAAGAGGGGCTGAGGGGCTAAGTATGGGGCTGAAGCACGCATCACGGGCTTGCAATCCTCCCCAGGATCCTCCTTCCTGCTCTCAACTTTCTCCTGCAGTCCATCCTCTGGGCCAATACGGTCTTGACCTCATCTTGCTCCAAAACGAAGCCCTCCTGTGGTTCTCCAAAGCCCTGAGGCTAGGGCTGGAGAGATGGCTCAGAGGTTAAGAGCACTGACTGCTCTTCCAAAGGTCCTGAGTTCAACTCCCAGCATCCACATGGTGGCTGATAACCATCTATAATGAAATCTGGTGCCCTCTTCTGGCCTGAGAGTGTACATGCAGGCAGAACACTGTATACATAATAAACACATACTTTTTTTTTTAATGCCCTGAGGCTAATGAGCAAGATCCTCAGAGGGGCACTCAAGGTCTCTCATATAGATGGAGACTGAACAAGGACCCACAGCCTTGGTGGGCACAGCACAGGAGTCACTCCAGGGAGACCCACTGACTCATCAGCTCCACCGCACATCCTTTCTGCTTTCCTGCCTCATCCTCTCAGCCACTGGGCACCCAAGGCTCCTTCACTTCTCCTGGCCTTCACAAGTACTGTTCCATCTCCCTGGAACATTCCTTCCTTAAGTCTCTTTCCAGAAACCCCACTCTATGCATAGACAATTATATTGGCATTGAATAATACGGCCTCAGATGTCCCTGTAAGTCATTAAAACTTAGAAAATGGTGAAGACACTTCCCTCCCCTTTTAGAAGAATGAGATGTCTTCTCGGCCACCTCCACTAGACATGCTCTGTATCCATGTCCCCCACTAGATAGATCCCTGACCTCAGGAGGTCTGACTCATCAGACAGGACATCAGGAAATGTCACTTTCTGTGACTCTCTTTGGCTTTATGGAGCAAGAAGTTTCTCAGCCTGACACTTGGGAGTCCTGTAGAAGTTGTGACCTTTCTGAGACTCTTGGCACTCACAGTGACTCGGGAAAGACCTTGCTCCTTCCCCAGAGTTATCACAAGTAAGCAAACTCCAATTGGGGTGGTGCTTCTTCCCTCACCCAATGCAGGGACAGCCAGTCCCTTCTGTGAGGACTGTAGACTGGGCATGTTGCTTCTGCCTATAACCTCACACTCAGGAGGCTGAAAAAGAGTGATGGTTGAGAGTTCAAGGCCACCGTAGGCTACCTAGTCAGGGTGACAGAGTGACAACTTGTCTCCATGTTTAAAAATACACGTACATACATATATACACATACACACACATACATATATGGTGTGTGCATGTGGAAAAAAAAACCTTATAGTTCAGGGATCACAAAGATAAATCCCAACTATAAAACCAAAGGGCTTTATCAGTTTTACAGTATAATATGTACATATTTCCTTTTCTTCTTTTTTTTTTTTTTTGTTTTTGTTTTTCGAGACAAGGTTTCTCTGTGTAGCCCTGGCTGTCCTAGAACTTGCAGTGATCTGCCTCTGCCTTCCAAGTGCTGGGATTAAAGGCGTGCACCACCACACCTGGCTTCCTTTTAAAAAAAAAATAGGTGTTGTCTCACTTTCTTTTGAAAAAAAAAAAAAGTGTTTATTTCATCTGTGTTTTGCCTGATGTATGTGTAATACCCGAGAGACCAGAAGAAGGTATCAGATCCCCCAAGAGCTGGACTGACGGATAGTTATGAGCGACGCCACATGGATGCTGAGAACCAAACCCAAGTCCTCTGGAAGAGCATCAGATGCTCTTAACCATCTCTCCAACTCCAGGCATGCATGTATTTTTGAGCCAGGTTTTACCCACACTGACCCCAACCTCACACTGTGTAGCCCAGGCTGGACTTGAACTCATTCATGCACCTCCTGCCTCAGCCTCCCAAGTGGTGAGATCATAAACACACATCAACATGCCTGGGGTTGTTGTTTTCAGAGGGTTGGTGACTGGCCCGGAAAAGAAAGGGAGTGCTCTGGGGGAAAGCCGAAGAGGGAGAACGGACAGAGGAAAGTGAGGGCGAGGAGGCACCTTCTGAAGCTTTGGCTTGCTTGCTGATATATTCCTCAATCTTCATCATGATCTCGGCGAACTGATGGAGGAGAGCACAGTCAGAAAGCAGGACTCTCGGAAAGAAGCAGCGCTGTTCCTACCACCACTCCTCCTCCCGGGACCAGCAGGGCATCGCCTCACCATCTTGCTATCCCATAGCTTGGCAATGCTCTTGACTGAATCCCCAGAAAGATCCAGCTGTGTCTCCTCCTGTACATCCTCAATCGCTGGCTCCTCCTCCTCTTCTCCATAGCTTCCTCCTTCCTCCTCTTCTGCTGCCTCCTCAAGGTCAGCCAAGAGTTCATCGGCCAGAGACATCCCAAGGCCTACGGGAAAGTGAAAATGGGGCTCCCTAATACCGCACCTCGACTCTGTCCCTTCACAGTACCAGAAGGAGCACCTCCTTCCCAATCCCCCGAACTTTCTTCTTCATCAGCTCCGGGAACAGCATGCAGGGTCAGCCGGGCGGTGGTGGCGCATGTCTTTAATCCCAGCACTCGGGAGGCAGAGGCAGGCGGATCTCTGTGAGTTCGAGGCTAGCCTGATCTACAAAGTGAGTCCAGGACAGCCAAGGCTACACAGAGAAACCCTGTCTCGAAAAACAAAAAACAACAGCAGCAGCAGCAGCAGCAGCATGCGGGGCCCACAGTTTGTTTTGTTTATGGAGGACATCTCCAGTTCCTACCCACAAGGAACACAGCACACGTGCCCAAGTACCTGTCACTTGACCTGGCAACTTTTTTCCACACCTCTGGGTCTCTGAGCATCCATTTCCCTTTGCCTAACCAGGCTCTTTCCCCTCGCCCTGCCTTCAGCGCTCATATTCCATCTGTCTGGCCCAAATGCCCTATTGCAGCCTAAAGTAAGTTATGTTGTGATCCACATATGCCCTGAATATTGGTTCTAAGGCCCTTCGTGCGTTTATTATTGCTTAGGCTATGATTTAAATCGGCCACTACACTTGCTCTTCCAGACCCAGTAGCTTGGCTTCCCGCCCTCTCTTTTCCATCTCACTCACCGCTTGGATCCTCTCACGTTCGTTTCTAAGAAATCCGCTTCCCCAGAGCTGTGGGCGCTCTTTAATGACGTTCTGGTCGGCGCTGATAAATCTGTATTTTGATTGGTCACTTTGCGACATTTCCGGCAGCGTTTAGAAAACAACTTTATTAGCAGCTGCCTCGCTGGCTGGCAACAGGAAGAGCTGGTGAGCGGGGCCGGCGAGCGCATACCACATCGTGGATTGAGCCTGTTAAGCGAAGAATCGCTTTGACTCCAACACACGGCGACGAGACAGGACTAAAGACGATGACAACGTAGACGGTCGGTAGAGGCGCTAGATATAAAACCAAGGGCTTCAAGCTTCAACCAAATTGGAGTCCGGTGCAAACTAAAGCGAGGCGGGAAACTACAATTCCCAGAAGGCACGAAGGGTATTTTTTGTCGCAAGGCCTGATGGGACAGGTAGTTTTCTGCTCGGCTCCACCTCTCTGAGGCTTGAGGAGTCGCCTGACTAGAGAAATGGAGCTGGAACAGAGAGAAGGGTGAGTTGATGAGCTTTGTGTAAACGGGGAATCTGAAAACACGGCTGCGAGATGTGCAACGATCGGCCGTAGTGCTCTCGGAGATGATGGAGATTGTAGTTTGTGAGGGTCCTTTCTTTTAGAGTCTTTTTTGTGGGTGCCGGAGCTGTAACGGAGCATCCTAGGAGAGAAGACCAAGAGTTTGTGTGCCCTCGTGGATCTGGGAGAAACGGGATTGGAGTGTGGGATCTGCGGTCTGAAGGAGGAGGCTAGGGTCTGAATCTTGGGTGTAATGGGGGGGGAGCATGGACCCCTGGAATGAGAGGAGGGCTGGAGTCTGGGCTCCTGGGTGTGAGGGAGGGGTTGTGGTGTCTGGACCCGAGCGTCTGAGAACTCACTGGAGAGCCCGAATGCAGGGTGCCTGAAACCTCTTGGCCTTACAGGACCATGGCAGCCGTGGGCTTTGAAGAGTTCTCAGCGCCACCAGGCTCAGAGCTGGCTCTGCCTCCCCTGTTTGGTGGCCACATCCTAGAAAGTGAGCTAGAGACAGAAGTGGAGTTTGTTTCCGGTGGTCTGGGTGGTTCAGGACTCCGAGAGCGGGATGAAGAGGAAGAGGCAGCCCGGGGTCGCAGGCGTCGCCAACGGGAACTAAATCGAAGAAAGTACCAGGCGCTAGGTCGGCGCTGCCGGGAGATCGAACAGGTAGGTGAGTGTGGATTCTCATTTGGGGGTCCTCTGGCCTAAACTGCCTCCACCTCCACCTTCCCCGCCCCCCTCCCGCCCCCCATTCCTCCGCTTTCCGTTTCCTCTTGTATGTCAACAAATGAACAGATCCATAGGTCTAATTCTGTGCCAGCTACCCAGAGTGTTCTCTTCCAGACCATCGGTACACTCATCACTTGTCACGTTCTGACAAAATAGCAGACAAAAGCAACTTGAGGAAAGGCTTGCTTTGGCTCGGAGTTTGAGGATATGCAGAGAGAGAGAGAGAGAGAGGGAGAGAGATATGATGCCAGCCCATGGAATGAATGGTGCTGTGCACATGTAGAGGGGGTCTTCCTGCCTCAAATCAATCTAGAGACACCCACAGACGACAGGCGTAGAGTCTTGTCTCTTGGGTGAGTTTTAGGCCTTGTCAACTTGAAAAGTCAACCATACCATCAGACACCTGTTCTGCCCTCTGGTGAGCCACAGGTGACTCTAATGTCTCATTCATCACGGCCAGGTAGATCCCCTGCCTCTCACCTGAGGCACCCCCAGGTTTACCTACTCTGCCTCTTTTTTTGTTTGTTTTTGTTTTGTTTTGTTATTCGAGACAGGGTTTCTCTGTGTAGCCTTGGCCATCCTGGACTCACTTTGTAGACCAGGCTGGCCTCCTGCCTCCCCAATGCTGGGATTAAAGGCGTGCGCCATGCCACCATACCCGGCTTTGTTTTCTTTTTTTTTTTTTTTTTATGGCGAGGTTTCGCTATGTATCCCTGGCTGTCCTGGGCTGGCCTCGAACTCACAGCAATCCACCTGCCTCTGCCTCCCCAGTGCTGGGATTAAAGGCGTGCGCCACCACACCCGGCCCTCATTTTTGGTTTTTTTACGACAGGGTTTCACAGTGTAGCCCTGGCTGTCCTGGGCTCACTTTGTAGAACCAGGCTGGCCTCAAACTCGCAGAGACCCACCTGCCTCTGCCTCCCGGAGGACTGGGATGACTAGGCACCTGCCATCGTGCCTGGCTCCAGCAGAAGCAGCTTCAGAGAGGAACGATTTATTCTGGTTCATAGTTTCAGTCCATCGTGGCTTGGTGGAGTGGCTCAGTCTGTGTGAGCAGGAACAAGTGGCAGAGGCCTTTAGCATCATCGTGTACCAGGAAGCGGAGAGGGAGGCGGGAACCGCAGGCTGCGGCTGGCCTTCAGAGGCCTGGGGCTAGTCACTGGTGTCCTCCCCACAGCTGAGGGCCGTGCTTTGAAGCCTTGAGCCCATGAGGGTATAGTGCTTGAATGGGGACGGCCCTCATAGCACCACATGTTGGCATGCTATCCCCAGTTGGTGAACTATTTGGGGAGGATTATAAAGTGTGACTTTGTCAGAGAAGGTGTGTCGGGGTGGGCTTTGAGGTTTCGAAAGCCCATGCCACGCCCAGTCTCTTTGTCCCACCTGCGGATCAGGTCAGGATGTAAAGCTCTCAGCCAGTGCTCCAGAGCCATGCCTGTCTGCTTTCCACCATGATGATTGTGGACTATAAACTATAAACAAAGCCCCAGTTAAATGCTTTCTTTTTTACGATTTGCTTGGTCTAGCCGGGCATGGTGGCGCATGCCTATAATCCCAGCACTCGGGAGGCAGAGGGAGGTGGATCAACGTGAGTTCGAGGCCAGCCTGGTCTACAAAGCAAGCCCAGGACAGCCAAGGCTACACAGAGACACCCTGTCTCGAGAAAAAAGAAAAAGTTTATGCCGGGCGTGGTGGCACACACCTGTAATCCCAGCACTCGGGAGGCAGAGGCAGGTGGATCTCTGTGAATTCAAGGCCAAGGCCAGCCAGGTCTACAGAGTGGAGTCCAGGAGAGTCAGGACTATAAGAGAAACCCTGTCTTGAGGGGGGGGGGGATGGTTATTAATCCCAGCGCTTGGGAGGCAGAGGCAGGTGGATCTCTATGAACTGAAGGCTAGCCTAGTCTACAGAGAGAGTTCCAGGACAGCTAGGGCTGCACAGAGAAACCCTATCTTGGAAAGACAAACAAAAAAACAAAGTTACTTTTGGCTTAGGTTTCCAGAGGGTTCAAGTCCATAATGGTGGAGCAGAGGCGTTAGGAAGCCGAGAGCTCACATCTTGAACAGCAAGCATGAAGCAGAGAAACAGTGCTGGGGATGGTGTGAGGCTTTTGAAATCTCAGTGGCTGCCCCCCAGTGACTAGTTCCTCCAGTACGGCCACGCCTAGACCTCCCCAAATAGTGTCAGAAACTGGGAAACAAATATTCAAACGCCAGAGCCTTTGAGAACTTTGCTCACTCAAACCCTTGCCATTTCTTCTGCCTTCCTTTCCTGCAGGTGAATGAACGAGTCTTGAACAGGCTCCATCAGGTGCAAAGGATAACCCGGAGGCTCCAGCAGGAGCGCAGGTACCGTTCCGCATGCTCTGCGCTCCCACGTGCTGCCACCAGCTCTCGCCCTTCCTGCCATCTCTCGTCTTCCTGGCCGTTAGAAGGCACAGGGACAAAGCTAGAGATTAGGACCCAATGAGATCAAGGGGGAGAGGAGCTGGGACTGGGGTAAAGGGGAGACGGAGTGTTTGCTCCCTGTAAGTAGAGAGGATGGCAGGAAGGCAGCAGCAGCCCAGAGCCTCTGCTGTGTCTCTGAGCTGTGTCCTCCCAAAAGCTGTGTCCAGTTTTATGTGGTACTGGAGAGCGAACCAAGGTTTGCTGTTCATTTTTTGTTATATGTGTGTCTGTGTACACGTGTGCATGTGGATACAGATGCCAGAAGGGGACATCAGATCCCCTGGAGCTGGAGTTGTATATGTGGTTGTGAGCCACTCAGTGAGGGTGGCTGAGACCTGAACTCAGGTCCTCAGGAAGAGCAGCATGCACCCATCCCTCCAGCTCTTATTTCATTTTGTTTTTCCTTTTTTTTTTTTTTTTTTTAAATTTTTGTTTTTTTGAGACAGGGTTTCTCTGTGTGGCCTTGATTCACTCTGTAGACCAGGCTGGCCTGGAACTCACAGCGATCCGCCTGCCTCTGCCTTCCAAGAGCTGGGATTAAAGACGTGTGCCACCATCCCCCGGCCTCACTTGGTTTTTCAAAACAGGGAAACAGGGTTTCTCTGTGTGGCCCTGGCTGTCCTGGAACTCAGTCTGTAGCCAGAATAGCCTCCAATTGGGAGATCTGCCTGCCCCTGTCTCCTAAGTGCTGGGATTAAAGATGTGTGCCACCATACCAGGCTGTTCGATTTTTGTTTGTTGGTTGGTTGGTTTTGGGTTTTTTGTTTCGTTTTGTTTTGTTTTTTTAGTTTTTCGAGACAGGGTTTCTCTGTGTAGCCTTGACCATTCTGGACTCACTTTGTAGACCAGGCTGGCCTCAAACTCACAGAGACCCACCTGCCTCTGCCTCCCAAGTGCTGGGATTAAAGGCGTGCACCACCACGTCCAGCTCCAGGCTGTTCGTTTTTGTTTTGTTTTTCGAGACAGGGTTTCTCTGTGTAGCAGTGGCTGTCCTGGACTGCTCTATAGAGACCAGGCTGGCCTCGAACTCACAGAGACCCACCTGCCTCTGCCTCCCTGAGTGCTGGGATTACAGGCCTGCACCACCACACCCAGCTGGCTGTTTGTTTGGGGTTTTTTGTTTGTTTGTTTGTTTTTGTTTTTTGAGACAGGGTTTCTCTGTGTAGCCTTGGCTGTCCTGAACTCGCTTTGTAGACCAGGCTGGCCTCGAACTCACAGTGATCCGCCTGCCTCTGCCTCCCGAGTGCTGGGATTGAAGGCGTGTGCCACCACGCCCGGCTTTGTTTGTTTGTTTTAATCTTTTGTGTTTCTACCCACATAGGTACATATGTGGGCAGAGACCAGAAGAGAGCCTTAAAGCTACAGTCAGAGGCGCTTGTGAACCACCTGCTGTGGGCAGTTGGTTCCTTGGGATGGAGCACCAAGTGCTAAGCCATCTCCACAGACCCTTTGTCTTGGTTTGAAAGACAAGCTTTCCCTGTGTATTGCGGGGCTGCCTCAACCTGACAGTCCTCCCGAATGCTGGGATTATGGCTATGCTCACTCCTGGGTAGGATCAGAGGACTTGACCATAGGAGATGATTGGCCTCTGTAGATAAACATGAAGCCGAGAAATTAACCATCCAAGATGGAGGAACTCCTCCTCATAAGACTCATGGTGCTGAGCTCCTGCAGCCACATTCTCACAGGGCCTCTGGACCACATGCCATACCTGTCACTGGAGATCTTGTTATAAACTCAAGTCGAAAGCTCAATTTTCTTTTTTCCTTTTTTTTTTTTTTTTGGTTTTTTGAGACAGGGTTTCTCTGTGTGGCCTTGGCTGTCCTGGACCCGCTTTGTAGACCAGGCTGGCCTCGAACTCACAGCGGTCCACCTGCCTCTGCCTCCCGAGTGCTGGGATTAAAGGCGTGCGCCACCACGCCCGGCTTCCTTTTTTTTTTTTTTTTCTTCAAAGATTTATTTATTATTTTATGTATGAGTGCTCTACCTGTATGTATACCTGCAGGCCAGAAGAGGGCACCAGATCTCAGTATAGATGGTCATGAGCCACCTTGTGGTTGCTGGGAATTGAACTCAAGACCTCTGGACGAGCAGACAGTGCTCTTAGCTGCTGAGCCATCTCTCCAGCCCAAGCTCAATTTTATTATTAACTTAATTAAATGAGCCTACCTCCCTTACAACCCTAACCCAAACAGTAGGAAAAGGAGATTAAAGAACACAGTAATGAAACCTTAAGGATATCAGTTCTGAGGAACAGTTCTCCTGGCATAGTCAGCAGGCAGGACCTCCACAAACCAGCAATCCCACTAAAGTTGCTGCTGGAACCTGAATCCTCAGCTGGAGGCTAAAGCCTTGACGCCTTCCCTGGAGCAGTTCTCTTTAGGAGTGTCTCTTGAAGTGTTGCAATCAACAGCCAAAACAATCCCAAGTCCTCTCTCCCAAGCCTCTCATTTTGGGCATATATATATATCTTCTCAGAGTCTCTACTAGGATGTTTTCAGCTGGCAACATCCAAGCTCCCCCACAAAGTGGTTTGACTTCTAAGGGGATAAACATCCTGCTCCCTCACAAGTCTGTTCCCCATAAGACAGACAAGCTGGACAGTGGTGGTGGGCGCCTTTAATCCTATCACTTGGGAGGCAGAGGCAGGCAGATCTCTGAGTTCAAGGCCAGCTGGGTCTACAAAGAGAGTTCCCGGACAGCCAGGACCACAGAACCACACAGAGAAACCGTGTCTTGAGAAACCAAAAAGAAACAAAAAAGTTTGAATCCCGACATAGTGACATACACCTTTAATCCTAGCACTTAGGAAGCTGAGGCAGGCTGTTATCTGTGAGTTTGGGGCCAGCCTGGTCTACACATCAGCTTCAGGACATCCAAGGCTACACAGAGAAACCCTGTCTCAAAAAAAAAAAAAAAAAAGTTAAGAATATTTGGGACTCTGGCGCAGGCCCTGAATTCAGCCATTACCAACAACAAAATCAGAACTCAATGTTGAGTGTTTACCAGAATGTGCCATCAGGGCACCCAGCCCAGCCAAGGACGTCACCTGTCATTCACTGTGGGAGACTTGGGATCAGACGCCTAAATCCAAAACCTTTTGCTTGGGACAACTTTAGATTGAAGTACAGGGAGACCTGGGCTTGACCATCTTTTACTTCCCTCCCCAAGAAGATATAGCCCAGTGGTTGCTTCTCTGTCCACACAGGTTCCTCATGAGGGTGCTGGACTCCTACGGGGATGACTACCGGGATAGCCAGTTCACCATCGTGTTGGAGGTGAGCTCTGGTCTCCAAGCAGGTTGGGAGAACCGGGAATCCAGGAAAGTTTGTTTTGTTTTGGTTTTTTTTCTTGGCGGGGGGGGGGGGGGGGGGGGGATTTTGAGACAGGGTCTCTCTGCACAGCCTTGGCTGTCCTGGACTCGCTTTGTAGACCAGGCTGGCCTCGAACTCACAGACATCTGCCTGCCTCTGCCTCCCAGGTGCTGGGATTAAAGGTGTGTGCCACCACGCCCAGTTTAGGAAAGTCTTTTTTTTTTTTTTTTTTTTTTTTTTTTTAAGATTATTATGTATACAGTGCTCTGCCTGCATGTACACATCCCTGCCAGAAGAGGGCACCAGATCTCAGTATAGATGGTTGTGAGCCACCATGTGGTTGCTGGGAATTGAACTCAGGTCCTTTGGAAGAACAGACAGCATTCTTAACCTCTGAGCCATCTCTCCAGCGCCCTAGGAAAGTCTTTTAACTGCCTTCATTTTGCATCTTACCAGGATGACGGCAGCCAAGGCACAGATGTCCCCACCCCAGGCAATGCTGAGAACGAGCCTCCAGACAAAGAGGGACTTTCCCCACCCCAAAGGACACCTGCACCCCTTGACTCCAGCAGCCCAGCCCCTGGCGAGGGGCCCAGTGGGCGCAAGAGGCGGCGGGCACCACGGGTGGGGGCTTCGTTGACTCCAGAACTGGCCCCAGTGCAGGTGGGAGCCGAGGGCTGGGGCCAAGGCGTGGTGAGAATCCTGGGCTGGGCTCTGCGGTCCCCGGGGCCTGGGGAGGGCTGGGCAAAGCGGCAACACGGGATTGAGGTCAAGGGGGATGGGGAAGAGGAGGTGGGAAAACAGGCCAGAGCTTGAAGAAGAAACTGACAAGCTATGGGAACAGAGGAAGAGGAGGGAGGGTTGCTCGCTCTGAGCGACTGTGTGTGACCTGGGAAGCCAGTGCCCACAGGTGGAATGGGGTCTCTGTGTCTCCATATCCATTCATATCTCCTTCCTTATCGTTACAGATCAAGGTTGAGGAAGACTTTGGCTTTGAAGCAGATGAGGCCTTGGATTCAAGTTGGGTTTCTCGAGGGCCTGACAAACTGCTAGCCTACCCCTACCCTAGCCAGCCCACCCTTTGACTAACCCCTTCCCCCCAATAAACAGACTCCCCATGCACGCTGGTCTGGGCTGCTGTTATTGCTCCCACCCCCGATGACACTCAGGTCTCGGGGTTGGAGGCCGAGGCAGGAAGACTGCCATAAGTCTGAGGCCATGCTGGCTACAAACTGGATTCCGGGTCAGCCTGGGCTGCACATACAGTGAGACTTCCTCGTCTCAAAGCAACAAAAGACAAGATGATGGGGTTGGTTTTCACATTTTTTATTGGAGGGCAGCAGGGAAGGGGCCTCTTCCATCAGCAAGAGTATTCACAGGTTCTTCAGCCATTCCAAGCTTGGGCCCTGAGGGTCCTGGGGGTGGCTGGGGATATCGGGCATGTTCCCATCATCTCGCACAGGCACTGTGACAACAGAAGGACAAGCCACTGAGACCAGCACATCTCCAGGGTTCCGTATAGAACACCCGGTCTGGCTCCATATTCAGAGAGCATGAGAAAGGAGAGGGCCAGAGATTCAGCAGAGGCAAAGACACAGGCCATTGAGGGAGATACAGAGAGAAGCTCAAAGCACGTTACGTTAAAAGTACACAGAGAACATTCAAATGCAGCTGTCCACCCGTCCCCACAGCACAGGGGCCCCTGCTCACCTGGGTAGTTGTAGGGTGTGGCCCGGTTGATCATTTCTGCATACTTGGTGTAGGGGCTGATCATGGGCATAATTATAGCTGTGGAATAAGACGTAATGTGAGAGCCAAGGATGAAGTAGCAGTCCAGAGGTGGGGGAGAGATGGCAACTGAGCCCTGGCAAAGGGGAGCAGGATGGACCAGCACAACCAAGACGGCCCTTTGGTGGGTCCCTCAACGCTCTACACCATCCCCAAAAGATGTAAAACAGCAGAAATTGGAGCCTGGTACTTGGGAATACATGAGGTCTAAAAGCTGGTCATAGATTTTTGTTTGTTTTTGTTTTTCCAGACAGGGTTTCTCAGTGTAGCCTTGGCTGTCCTAGACTCACTTTGTAGACCGGGCTGGCCTCCAACTCACAGAGATCCACCTGCCTCTGCCTCCTGAGTGCTATGATTACAGGTGTGTACCACCACACCCAGCTTGGTCACAGATTCTTTATTTGGTTTTTGAGACAAGGTTTCTGTGTAGCCTTGGCTGTCCTGGACTCACTTTGTAGACGAGGCTGGCCTCGAACTCACAGCGACCCGCCTGCCTCTGCCTCCAGAGTGCTGCGATTAAAGGCGTGAGCCACCACCACCCGGCTGGTCACAGATTCTTAACTTTTGTATTAGCCCATGTGGGCTATAGCCAAGAGTCCTCAGAAATGGAGGCGAGTGTGTAAAAGGAATGTGATAGGCCAGTGTTTTGCTGATACAAGGTAACAGCCACATGTAATTTCACTCAAGAACACATGTTAAGGGGCTGGAGATGGCTCCATAGTTAGGAACACTTGTTGCCTCTGCAGAGTTTGTCTCCTAACACCTAGGTTAGACAGCTCACAACTTCCTGGAACTTTTAACTGCAGCACTAGAGCATCCAGCAAACGCAGCCAGTGTTTATGAGACTCATACACGAAGCGTATAGAAGCATATACATAAATTAATTTTTAAAGGTGCAGGTCTGGAGAGATGGTTCATCGTTTAAAAGCACCTGCTGACTGTCCAGAAGACTTGAGTTCAATTCCCAGCAGCCATGTCAGGTAGCCCACAACTACCCTTAACTCCTGCTCCTAAACCAGGCATGGTGGCGCACGCCTGTAATCCCAGCACTTGGGAGACAGGCACTCGGATCTCTGAGTTCGAGGCCAGCCTGGTCTACAAAGTGAGTTCCAGGACTACACAGAGAAATCTTGCCCCGAAAAACCAACCAAACAAACAAAACACCCTCATTTAGATGTACATACACACTTTTTTTTAAAAAGGTATGCACGTGTGGCGGCTCAAGCCTGCAATATCAACACATTCGAAGCCAAGGCAGAATGCTGAGAGTCTGAGGCCAGATTGGGCTAAATAAATTGTGTGTTCCCCTAATAATAATAATCAGAAAACTACAAATAAGATCAGGTATAGGAAGTATTTAAGCTTGGAGTTGTGAGAGGCCTCTGCAGGTAAAAGTACCTGCTGCGAAGACTGACCACTTGAGTTCAATTCCTAGGACTCAAGAGTGGAAGGAGAGAACAGACTCCAGTTAAGTTGTCCTCTGACCTCCACCCCCATCCAACTGGTGTTGGGAGTCACACAACTGGTGGGAATCACACACCCACACACAGGTAAATAAACAAATGGAACTTTAAATGTAAACGAATCACGGTATACCTCAACTCATTATTTCAACATATAAGCTACATTAAAAACACACACGTTAGAGCATTCCAGGTCTTTGAAAGTCAGGGTAGTGGGTGGCTGGTGTGGGTTCTAGGAACGGTCATTATTACACTCCAGGCCAGCGATACTGACAACTGTGGGGCTGTGATGACTGCCAAATCCCAAGGCTCAACCCCCTCCCCAGACCATCAGAATTAGAATTTGCTTAACAAGTCACACCCCTATCCCCGGGGGCTTGGAGGCTTCGGTGCACCTGAAGTGTGAACAGCCCTGTCCCACTGGAGGCTCTTCGCCAGGGAGGTTTGCTGAGAGATTTGCGTTAAGTCAGACTTCCCCGAGAAACGTCCAAGTACAAGCAGGGTTGAGTGTGCACCTCTTGGGCAGGTGTGCGGGTAGGGGGTGAGGATAGGACAGGTAAGGGGATGCAAGGTGTACTGTAGACTAACGGTGACCTCAGGGCCAATGATGCACATTCGAGCCTGGGGCACTCACCGAGGCCCCAGACAGAGAAGGACACCACCAGCACCGGCTCCTTCGCCCAGGCATTCTTGAGGAAGGCGGAGATTCCTAGAGAGTTGGGAGAAGAGTCACCCTTGGGGACAGCTGCGTTGACCTCTAACCCTCTCGTACCAAACCCGCTCTGCAAAAGCACCCTCGTGACTGCCGCGCCCCTCTTCTGGGACGGATCCCACCGCGCCCCCCAAGGCTCTCCCCAAGGCTCTCCTTAGCCTCAGCCACGGGTCAGCCTTCCCTGGAACTACGTGAGCCCCGCGGGTTCCCGTGCCTGTACTTACTCCCGGCCATCTTGGTCTTGGAGGCGACAAGGCCGCGGAGCTCTCTGGGAGTTGTGGTCCCTTGCCTTGCGCGAGGCTCCGCCCCTTAGGCCGCGCGTGCGTCTGGAAGTAGAAGTAGCGGAGTCGAAAGGCGAGGGCGTGGCGCCTTTCGGGAGTTGTAGTTCCGGAGTGAGGCTCAGGGCACTTTAAATCTGGATTTAAACAGCAAGGACTTTGCACACCTGATATTCTCACCTTTTTCTTATAGCTTAGAAAATGCATCGGAGGCAGGAGGAGCATGCGTTCGAGGCCAGCCCGGGCTACACACTGGGTGTAGTGGCACACGCCTTTAATCACTCGTGAGGCAGAGACAGGTGGATCTCTGTGAGTTCCAGGCCTGTTCTACAAAGCGAGTCCAGGACATGCAAGGCTACACAGAGAAACTCTGTTTCGAAAAACCAGAAGAAAGAAAGAAAGAAAGAAAGAAAGAAAGAAAGAAAGAAAGAAAGAAAGAAAGAAAGAAAGAAAGAAAAGAAAGAAAGGGAAAAGGCATCAGAGAAGTAACTTCAAGTTCTTCTGCAAGAAAGTCCGCTTTACATTGAGGTCACATATAGACATCAGCTTATTCTGGAAATTATAAATTGATCCCAAATAGAATTAGGACTTTCTGTTGCTAGTATGCAGCTCACAGCATTTTTTTTTTTCCGCCCTTCGGTGTTGGAGACTAAAACCAGCACAGGCTAGGCTAGCTATCTACGATTGAGGCACACCCCTCACTGATAGATTCTAAGACCGTGGGCCCACGCTGGTAGATTCTAGGCAAATTTTTTTTTTTTTTACTGTTGAGCCACATTTTGCAGCCTTCTCTTTACTTTTTATTTTGAGACAGGATCTCATTAAATGGCTCAGGATGGTCCTGGCAATCTTTGAACATAGAATCCCCCTGCCTTGGCTTCCCAAACACGTGAGAGGGACTACAAGCCTGAGCCTCCGAGACCATGCACATCACTTAAAATAATTTAAATAATAATAATAATTATTATTATTTTATATTTATATATAATATATAAATAAAATAGTTTTATATTTATTATATATTTATATATAATCCTAAATATTTTATAATAATTATTATTATTATTAACAACAACTACTTATCTATCCTGAGTCAGTGAAACTGTGTGAAAAATAGTAGAGTCTGAGGCTTCGCTGTGTCACCCATACACTATATATTATATTGTACACCAAGGGTCTTTTTCCCTTTCTGCTTGTTTGTTTCTTTTGTTCTCTTCTTTTTCCTTCCCTCCCTCCACCTCCTTTTCTTTCTCTTCTCAGTACAGGGGCTAGAACACACTGGGCAAGCAATCTCCCACTTAGCGACAACAGCTCCAGTCCTCCTCCCCTGCTTTTAAGTTGAATCAATGAACACCGGAGGCTATGACTGTCCCCTCTTGCAACTTTTTCCAGGACAATGAGGCTATGACATAGTTGCCAAGGCATCTCCACCTGACTCCTCTGTTCCCTAAACATGGCTCTCACATGGCTTTCTGGCGTTGTCTCATTTCCTCCGAGGGTACAAGGCAGGATCAGCCTTTGCCCCCAGCTCCAGGAACAGTGCCGGTCATGATCCTGTCGCTGATCCTCCAGCTGTTGACTCTCTGTGAGCCGTCCCTCCTCCGTCCGGGGGGGATGGGGGGAATGGGGGGGATGGGGGGGGCCGTAAGGGCTCAGAGCTGTATCTATCTGATCATCTGAAATTCAACATCTAGTTTGGGAAAAGGAGTAGGGACTGGTACCCAGATACCAGAGTCCTGTAAATGGGGGAAGACAGATTGCTGGGTCTGGGGTTGAGCATAGGTTTCTCTGGCTCTCTAGGCAGGAGGGAGAAGGACGTCTACACCCCCAAACCCCAAGAGAGAGAAACATCCCCCCCACCCCTCCACCCTATCCCTCCACCCTATCCCTCCACCCCCACCTCACACCCCCCTACCTCCCCCATCCCCCCCATCTCCCCACCCCCACCTCGTGGAGTAGATTATCGTTCTCAGGAAAGGTGGAAAACAAAAAGCCAGACAGCTTGCCTCTTAAGTATGAGGATGGAAAATCTGGAGTTTTGCTTGATCCAAAAGAAGATGGCGGGGGAGGGGGGAAGGGGGGACACGATTCTTGTTTTCAGAGAAAAAAGGAACCGTGTAATCAGAGTCTAGGGCTGCCAGTGAGGGAGACTGGTAGTCACAAAGGACTTTGTAAAGATCTGGGTCCTTACCCTTTTCCAGGGCCCGTGTGTCATGCGGACTTCACACCAGCAGGTGAGTGGTGAACTCCAAAAGCTCTCTTTCATCCTGGTCGCTCTGCCATCTCCGACAACTAGTTTATTTTGATACCCAGCTTCACCCCAGATTTCTTCACTCCCCTCTCTTCCTTCCATCCCTTTGTCCTCCTACCTACCTTGTTTCTTTCCCTTCTTCCTTTTCTTCTGTATCCTTCCCTTTCTCCCCTGACTTCCATCCCTCCCATCTCCTTTCCCCTCCCCCCCTTCTCTTTCTTTCTTCCCTGTAGAGAAGGCCACAAATGTGGATTGTTTGCTTGCTTTGTTGGGTCCCCCCCCCCCGCCCCAAGACAGAGTTTCTCTTCTCTGGCTGTCCTGGACTCGCTTTGTAGACCAGGCTAGCCTCGAACTCAGAGTGACCCGCCCGCCTCTGCCTTCCGAGTGCTGGGATTAAAGCGTGCGCCACCGCGCCTGGCTGTGAATGTGGATTTGTTAAAGAGATCTAGACAATCCTGTTCATTACGTGGCTGTGATCAAACCGGGAATTTCGGAGACTTCATTTCCTCCCTTGAAAAGTGGGCTGCACTGAGAATTTACTATGATTATATAGGCAAACTGTTGCCTCAGATCCTGGGATAGTCCAGGCCTTCAGACATGGCGTTTCCTCAATGCCAGTGGTACCAGCAAAAGGAGGGCTCCCCTACCCCTTCTTGGGTTTTCTGATAGAGGAGGTATTTCTTTTCTCTCTTTTCTCTCAAACTGCCTCTCAGTATACTCCATTTTCGAATGAGAATCATCTGAGAAGCCATTCATCTCTGAATTATCAGTTAATTTGCCTGTATTTTATGTGTTTGAGTGGTTTGCCTGTATGTACATATGTACACCACACGCATGCCTGGTGCTTGCAGAGCTCAGAAGAAGGCACTAGGGTCCTCTGGAACTGGGGGTTACAGTTGGTCATGAGGCACCAGGTGGTGCTGAGAATCACACACACACACCCCAGTCTTTTGCAAAAGCAGCCACTGCTCTCGTCTGCTAAGCCATCTCTCCCAGCCCCTAATTTTTAATGATAAAGTCATTTTTTTTTTTTTGAGACAGGGTTTCTCTGTGTAGCCTTGGCTGTCCTGGACTCGCTTTGTAGACCAGGCTGGCCTCGAACTCACAGCGATCCTCCTGCCTCTGCCTCCCGAGTGCTGGGATTAAAGGCGTGCGCCACCACGCCCGCCAATTTTTTATTTTTGTTTTTATTTATTTATTTTTTTACCAAAGATTCAACAGTCTTCCACTTCCCCTTCCTGTGTTCCTGAATCCCACAAAAAAGTGTCCCGTGCATTCATATGTATTACACATTTGCATGCTTCCTCCTTTTTCTTGCCAGATCGAAATTGGCATTTCATGGCTCATTCTGGGTCTTAAGTGTTAACTTTATTTGTGTCTTGGAGATATTTCCCAACCGTTAAGCAGTTATTTTTCAGTTTTTAAATTTATTTAGAAATAATAATTTGCCTATGGTGGTGGTGGTGGTGGCGGGGGTGGTGGTGGCGGTGGCGGTGGTGGTGGTGGCGGTGGTGGTGGTGGTGTATGCCTTTAGTCCCAGCACTTGGAAGACAGAGGCAGAAAGATCTCTTTCTGTGAGTTCAAGGACAGCCTGGTCTGCAGAGTGAGACCCTGAGACCTGTCTCAAGAAAAGAAAGAAAAGAAAACAACAGACAGCTGGTGGTGGCTCATGCCTTTAATCTTAGTACTTCGGAGGCAGAGGTAGAGGCAGAGGCAGAGGCAGGTGGATCTCTGAGTTTGAGGCCAGCCTGGTCTTCAGAGCAAGTTCCAGGACAGCCAGGGCTACGCAGAGAAATACTGTCTCAAAAAAACAAGCAAACACCAACAAAGAAGAATTTGCTTATGGTGAAGCTGTGGAGTTACTGGGTCATTGACCTTGTTATGGTTTTTTTGTTGTTGTTGTTTTTGTTTGTTTGTTTGTTTGTTTTTCAAGACAGGGTTTCTCTGTGTAGCCTTGGCCATCCTGGACTCTCTTTGTAGACCAGGCTGGCCTCGAACTCACAGCTATCCGCCTGCCTCTGCCTCCCGAGTGCTGGGATTAAAGGCATGCGCCACCATGCTCGGCTCCTTGTTATGTTTTTATTGTTTGGATATGTACTGGGGATGGATTGTACATAGTGAATGAGTGTGCTCTCACTGAGCAACACTTCCAGCCCCTCACGGGGAAATTCTACACAGGTGCTCTACCACTCAGCCACACCCCAGTCCTCACTGAGGGATGATCACCCACACACCACTATACCTGGTATTCTTTTCTTGGTTGGTTGGTTGGTTTGGTTTGGTTTGGTTTGGTTTGGTTTTTCCAGTCAGGGCTTGTCTGTGCAGCCTTGGCTGCCCTGGACTTTGTAGACCAGGCTGGACTTGAACTCACAGCAATCCCCTAGCGTCTGCCTCCCTGAATGCTGGGATTACAGGTGTATGCCACTGCGCCCAGCATTAAGTCATCTCTTTAGCCCCCTATTTTGTTACCTGTTAAGGACCTATGTTTCAAGCTGGTCAGTAGTGACGCACACCTTTAATCCCAGCACTTGGGAGGGAAGAGACAGTGAGGTCAGGCCAGCTTGATCTACAAAAAGTGTTCCAGAACATCCAGGGCTATTATACAGAAAAACCCTGGAAAAACCAAAAAACAAAACCAAAAACAAAAAAACATTGTTATATCAAAGATTAAATTGGGGAACATGTTCAAACTATGACTGTTGACATGTTGCAAACTATAACTTTCTATGGAAGTGTGATAGACAGGGATCTGTCATCTCAGCACTTGGGAAGCTGAGGCAGAAGGATTACAAATTTGAAGCCAGCCTGTACCACTAATATGCCCTAGGACAAACTGTGCTACATAGTGAGGCTTTGTCTCAAAAACAATACCAAAAAAAAAAAACAAAAAAAACAAAAAACCAACCAAACAAACAAAAAAACCAAACAGGCCAGGCCAGGGTGGCACACGTTTTTAATCCCAGCACTCGGGAGGTAGAGGCAGGTGGATCGCTGTGAGTTCGAGGCCAGCCTGGTCTACAATGAGAGTCCAGGACAGCCAAGGCTACACAGAGGAACCCTGTCTGGAAAAACCAAAAAACAAACAAACAAACAAACCCCAAAACAGTAGTAATAGTAAATTGAAACAAAAGTAACCATTCCTGGTATGACATTTTAAAACTATACCTTAAAATTGCAGAGAAGGGATTGGGGGTGTAACTCAGTTGGTAGATTGCTTCCTAGCAGGCCCAAGCACTGCATAGATGCAAGGGGAGGTGGTGGTCTTGATGTTGGCACAGGTTTATAATCCAGGCGGGTCAGAAGTTGAAGGTCACTCTCTGCTACATAGCAAGGTCAAGGCTGCCCAGGGCTCCATAAGATCTTATCTCAAACAAACAAATTATGGAGAGGGTTTATATCTATCTAAATCTTACTGGTAGAGTGAGTGATTCCCCACAATGCATAGGTTCGATCCTTAGCACAAACGGACAGATAACCATGGGGAAAAGCTCAAAGTTAAGTGACACACTCCTTTAATCCCAGCACCCAGAGGCAGAGGCCGGTGGATCTCTGTGAGTTCCAGGCCAGCCTGGTCTACAAAGTAGTCTAGGACAGCCAAGGCTACACAGAGAAACCCTGTCTCAAAAAAAAAAAAAAAAAAAAAAAAAAAAAAAAAAAAAAGTCCTAGTTCTGTGAATTTCAGCTAGTTTAGGCCAGCTGTGACTGTACGCTGGGCCCTCCCCTCCTTTATAGAGATCCAAGGCGTCCAACTTCCGCCTAGCTCCTGGGGCTTCTGGGTTGGATGGTCCTGAGTAACCAAACACTCTTCTACATTAAGCGCCCCCAGCGGCATATCCCCAGCCATGGCTAGGGGTCCATCCTGCTGCAGTTGTGACTCCTGGCGTCAACGTGACCTTGAAGTGCCGAGCACCCCAACCTGCCTGGCGGTTTGCACTCTTCAGAACTGGTGTTGTCACCCCCCTGTTCCTCCGGGACGTGTCCATTGAGCTGGCCGAGTTCTTCCTGGAGGAGGTGACTCTGGCCCAGGCGGGCAGTTATCAATGTAGCTACCGCAGGACAGACTGGGGACCGGGTGTCTGGTCCCAGCCCAGTGATATCCTGGAACTGCTGGTAACAGGTAAGGTCCGGGAGGAATGGGAGAAGGGCACAGGAACGAGATTAAGACAGAGGGTGAGGCCGGGCGCGGTGGCGGGGGCTGGAGAGATGGCTCAGCGGTTAAGAGCACTGACTGCTCTTCCAGAGGTCCTGAGTTCAATTCCCAGCAACCACGTGGTGGCTCACAACCATCTCTAATGTGATCTGATGCCCTCTTCTGGCATGCAGGTGTACATGCAGGCAGAGCACTGTATACATAATTTTTGTTTTTGTTTTGGTTTTGTTTTTGTTTTTCGAGATAGGGTTTCTCTGTGTGGTCTTGGCTGTCCTAGACTCGCTTTGTAGTCCAGGCTGGCCTCGAACTCACAGCGATTCTCCTGCCTCTGCCTCCCGAGTGCTGGGATTAAAGGCGTGCACCACCACGCCCGACCATAAATAAATATTTTTAAAAAGAAAAGAGATACAAGGAGAGAGACACTAGGGAGGTAGATTGAGAGATTCGTGAACATATATGAGAAGGGGAGGCTGGGGGATGGGAAGAGAGGCTGAAGAGGGGAGCAGTGGGAGGACGAAGAGAGACAGGGCAGCCTACCTAAGTTAAGGCCTTGCCTGGGTTCCACAGATCAGCTGCCCAGACCATCCCTGGTGGCACTGCCTGGGCCTGTGGTGGCTCCAGGAGCCAAACGTGAGCCTACGCTGTGCAGGCCGAATGCGGGGCATGAGCTTTGCGCTGTATCGCGTGGGCGTGGCGACCCCTCTGCAGTACATCGACTCCGTGCAGCCCTGGGCTGACTTCCTTCTCACTGGCGCTGATGCCCCTGGTACCTACAGCTGCTATTACCACACGCCCTCCGCCCCCTATGTGCTGTCGCAGCGCAGCCAGTCACTGGTCATCAGCCCGGAAGGTGAGGTGCTCTGGTTCTCCTCCTTCAGACCCGAGGGTATGGGGGACGCGGGGCGGGGGACGGGACACGGGAAATGAACTCCATCCAACTTAGAGACAACTCCATCTATGTGTCAGAGACCCAGAAGAGCACCGAGACTCTGGGATATGGGGACGACACCCTGTCTCCATCTTTTTGGCCCACAGGCTCCGGCTCCTCGGACTATACCCAAGGAAATCTCCTCCGTTTGGGGCTGGCGGGCCTGATCCTCATCTGCCTGGGCATCATAGTTACTTTTGACTGGCATTGCAGGAGCTTTGCCTTTGGTGGCCTCCTGCCCCAGCAAAACTGAGTATAGGCACGCGGGATGAGAAGAGGCGGCCTGGAGGCGGCCTGGAGATGGGCAGAAAAGCCTCTTGAACATTCCAGGGCCTCCAGACTCCAGGAGATTAATCCGTCTTCACCTTTTTGTACTGTTGCTCCTTGTTGGGTATCTCTCAGACCTCTCAGGGGAGTGGATAATATTGCGAATTTTGTCTTTTTTTTTTTTTGGCTTGTTTGCCAAATGGTTTAATACCACATTATTAGGCTCATTGAAGGATTAAAGGCAGTGACTGGCCTGTGGAAAATGATATTCAGTTAATGCTAGTGACCTTTTCCCTATCTTGAAAACCTCTTTCAAGCCAGGCATGGTGGCACACGCCTTAGATCCGAGCACTCAGGGAGGCAGAGGCAAGCGGATCTGTGTGACTTCCAGGCCAGCCTGGTCTACAAATCAAGTCCAGGAGAGACAAGGCTACACAGAGAAATCCTGTCTCAAAACTAACTAAATAAATAAATAATAAAAATTAAAATCTGAGCTGGAGAGATGGCTCAGAGGTTAAGAGCACTGACTGCACCTCCAGAGGTCCTGGGTTCAATTCCCAGCAACCACATGGTAGCTCATAATCATCTATAATGTGATCTGACACCCTATTCTGGCCCGCAGGTATACATGCAGGCAGAGCACCATATACATAATAATAAATAAATCTTTTTTAAAAATTAAAAAAAAATCTTCCTTTTTGGCTATGCTATTCTACCATACTCAGAAAACATTTATTTATAATTACATATTTTAAGTGGTGCTACACGGCTGGAAACATGGCTCAGAGGTTATGAACATGCCTTTTATAGCAGAGAACCCAACAACCGAAGTTCGGTTCCCACTATCCCCTATGGCTAATCACAAGGATCTTGAAGCCAGGATTCAGTGCATGCAATTTCTCAGGAATTCAGGGGGGAAAAACACCCAATGGACAGAAACGGAAAAACAGCAAAAAACTTTTAAGTGGTGCTACACACGCCTCAGCATATGTATGGAGGTGAAAGGACAACTTTCAGGAGTTGATTTTCTCTGTCTGTCCTGCAGACCCCAGAGTTTCAACTCAGGCTGTCAGGCTTACCTACTGAGCCATCTGGCTGTCCTCTGGCACTTTACCTTTTGGCATGTGTGAGTGTTTTTGCCTGCCTGCATGTCTGTAGATCAGTTGCAGGCCTAGGTCCCCGAGGAGGCCAGGAGAGGGTATCTGGTCCCTTAGAATTGGGTATGAGGCACCTTGTGGATACTAGGAGCCTAACTAAGGTCCTCTCGAAGCGTATCCAGGACTCTTAACTGCTAAGCCATCTCTCTAGGCTCCTAAATCTGTAGGAATAAAATCCTCATCTTTCTTCCAATGTTTTAGGGTTTTATGTTTGTTTGTTTATTAGTGCAGGGTATTAAATCCAAGTCCTTGTACATGCTAGGCAAGTACTTTCCCCCTACGCTACAACCTCAAACCCCTGGCGGGTGGGGGGGAATATATATATATCCCCTTGTAGCCTTGGCTGTTCTGGACTCACTTTGTAGGCCAGGCTGGCCTAGAACTCAAAGCAATCCGCCTGCCTCTGCCTCCCGAGTGCTGGGATTAAAGGCATGTGCCACCATGCCCAGCTCAAAAATTTTTTTAAATTAATAATTACTTTTTGGTGCTTTGGAAACAGAGTTTCATTTTATAATTTGACAACTTGAACTTGTGGCGGATGCATTCGTTATTGTTTGTATCCCTTCTACCACACACCTGACAGAAACAAATCAAGAACTGTTTTTCTGGGACTCTGGTTTCAGAGAACTCAGCCCGTGTTCACTCGGCTTCATGTTGCTGGGCTGGTCTTGAAGTAGAGCAAGATGGCCGAGGAGCTCCTCCACAACAGACGGGAAAACAGAAGCTCCATCATTTCCTTCATGGCATCTCCCTTGACTGCCAAGCGAACCCTTTCTAACTCCTCTGACCTTACCCCAAAGTAGATCTAACACAGACCAAACAGAGCTCCCGCCAGGGCGACAGGAAATAGAGCGCTGGCAGTTGAACTTTGACCTGGAAACCATCTTTTTTGGTCGGCTTCCCACTAGGCTTTTGGCTGCCCTCGCCATGGTAAAAATAACACCAACCATTCTTGCATCTTGTTTTTTGGCAACTTGTTATGTCTCTTACTTACCAAAGCGTGGCTGCTTTCCAGGGTCTCCTGGCTTCATTAATTTAACTTTTCTCTTTTATCTGACTAAACAGCATTTAGTTGCCGTTATTATACACACAGATCTGGAAGCAATTACTACCGCTCCGTGGTCCTGCTGACTTCTGCTGCGGCTCTGGTGGAGCAAGACAGGGGATGGCCAAGGCTACACAGAAAAACCCTGTCTCGAAAAACCAAAAAAAAAAGAAGAAGAAGAAGAAGAAGAAGAAGAAGAAGAAGAAGAAGAGGAAGAGGAAGAAGAAGAAGAAGAAGATTGAGCCTACACAGGACAGGCAAGCTGTAAACCTCAGCAGCTGCTCAGAGGAGGAGGACGGGGAAGAGATGAAAAACAAGGCCATGCTGGTTTGAATTAACTCACCATGGAGACTGGCCACATGGTGGGGAGGGGAAGCAAGGAAGCCCAAAGTACCAGAGAAAGCATCCTTAGGCTCTGACCACTATCCGGAAGAAAAAGACAGTAGAAAAAGTCAAGATTCAGAAAGGCGGGCAGACCCAGCTGAATCTCAGTAGTTTGTAGGGATTCTATCAGAGCAAGAACACTGGGAAGGCAAAATATAGTATCACATGAAAGGGATAACTATTATTCCTATTTCTTTAGCGTGGTTTAAGGTGGACCCGCCTTGCTCAGGGGTGAACCCTTGGCCTGAGTGATTGAGCTGCCCAGGTAGACTAGGGAGACGATGATGGCATGTCTCCACCTAGTGGTAGATTTACGTTCTTTGCTCTCACACCACAGCATGTATGTCCAGCGGTCAGGACTTTGGGGAGCTGGTTTTCTCCTTCAGCGAAGGAGGTCCGAAGGATAGAGCTCATGTCGTCCGCGTTGGCGGCAAGCACCTGTCCTAGCAGTTGTTCTATGGCTGTGAAGAGACACCATGGCCGCTGTAGCTCTTATGAAAGAAAGACTTTACTTAGAGGGTTTGCTTACAATTTCAGAAATTTACTTAGAGGGTTTGCTTACAATTTCAGAGGGTCCATTATCAGCACGGTGGGGAGCGCGGCGGCCACGTGGTGGTGATAGAGCTGTAGCTGAGAGCTACATCCAGACGAAGAGAAACCTTTTGAAATCTCCAAGCCCATGCCCAGTAGATACACTTCCTCCATCCAGGCGGTGGTGGCGCACGCCTTTAATCCCAGCACTCGGGAGGCAGAGGCAGGCGGATCGCTGTGAGTTCGAGGCCAGCCTGGTCTACAAAGGGAGTCCAGGACAGCCAAGGCTACACAGAGAGACCCTGTCTCAAAAAACAAGCAAAAAAAAAAAAGAAAAAGAAAAAGAAAAATAGAAAGTCACACCCATTCTGTTGGGGTTTGGTCTAGCCGTATGTATTTTAATGCTAATTACTGTTGTAAAATAAATCATAGTCTGTCTGTGCCAATTATTTTTTTTTTTAATTTTTTTTAATTTTTTGAGACAGGGTTTCTCTATGTAGCCTTGGCTGTCCTGGACTCGCTTTGTAGCCTAGGCTGGCCTCGAACTCACAGCGATCCACCTACCTCTGCCTCCCGAGTGCTGGGATTAAAGGCGTGCGCCACCACTCCCGGCTTGTGCCAATTATTTTAGAAGCTAGCGGGGCTAAAGAAAACTGTTGCTGGGCTGGAGAGATGGCTCAGAGGTTAAGAGCACTGACTGTTGTTCCAAAGGTCCTGAGTTCAATTCCAGCAACCACATGGTGGCTCACAAGCATCTATAATGAGATCTGGTGCCCTCTTCTGGCCTGCAGGTATATGTACAGGCAGAACATTGTATACATAATAAATAAATACACCTTTAAAAAAAGAAAACTGTTGCTTTATTAGATAAACTCATACACTACTCCAAGGCCACACCTCGTAATCCTAATCCTTCTCAAATAGTTCCACTCACAGGTGAGTAATCATTCAAATATATGAGTCTATGAGGGCCATTTTTCTTCAAACCACCATAGCGCCTTTACCCCATTGAGCCATTTTGCAAGGCCCCAGGATCATCTTTTTGTGAGCCTTGCTGCAATGCGTTAGAACCTAGAGAGTAGAGCCAAAGATTTTATGGTTATGTGGTGTTTTGTCTTAGTTAAGAGTTTCAGGCAGGTGTGGTGGTGCACGCCTTTAATCCCAGCACTCAGGAGGCAGAGGCAGGTGGATTGCTGTGAGTTTGAGGCCAGCCTGGTCTACAAAGTGAGTCCAGAACAGCCAAGGCTACACAGAGAAACTATGTCTCAAAAAACAAACAAACAAAAAAGAATATTTATTATTATCAATATGCACGTGTGTGTGTGTGTGTGTGTGTGTGTGTGTGTGTGTGTGTGTGTGTATACAAGTACATGCCAGATCACATGTAGAAGTCAGAGGACAATTTTGTGAAACTAATTTTCTCTCTCTCTATTTTTTTTTTCTAGACAGGGTTTCTCTGTGTAGCCTTGGCTGTCCTGGACTCACTTTGTAGACCAGGCTGGCCTCGAACTCACAGAGATCCATCTGCCTCTGCCTCCTGAGTGCTGGAATTACAGGTGTGCACCACCACACCTGGCCTATAGAATGAATGAATTTTCTCTTCCTTTCTTTCCTTTTTCTAAATCTTATGTGCATTGGTATAAGGGTATCAGGTCCCTTGCAACTGTAGTTGCAGTCGGTCGTAAGCTGCCAGGTGGGTGCTGGGAATTGAACCTGAGTCCTTTGGATGAGCAGACAGTGCTCTTAACCACTGAGCCACCCATCTCTCCAGTCCCTCTCCTTTCTTTGCATGGCTTCTAAGGATAAGGACTCAGGCTGCCAGGTTTGCAAGGCAAGCGTCTTTATCTATCCTAGCCATGCTATTGGTCCCCCATCTGTCCTCTTCTCTTCTGTTTTACAGTTATTTATCTATTTATGAATTTACTTTGCTGGTCAGTGTGTGTGTGTGTGTGTGTGTGTGTGTGTGTGTGTGTACATGGGAGCACATTGGCATGCACACACGTTTACATGCATGCCATAGCTTTCATGTAGAGTAGAATAGGCCAGAGGTCAACTTGGCTGAAATGTCCGGACTGACCCCAATGGTAACAAGAAAGAGCCCTTTGACCTATGACCTAACGTCGGTGCCTCCCCCACCTCCTTGTTTCTTCCAGCCGAGAGGTACTTCTGCGCCAACCTGTCAAAACTGCATCCAAATTAAACTGTCAGCATGCTACTGCCACCCTGTGGCCGATTTCTGGTCAACACTAGAATCCAGGCCATCACGTATGCGCACGTGATTAGGAACATAGTTACTGAATGTATTGTCTATTCTGGACAATGGGTTGTGATGGGTGGTGATGCCATTCTCAACATTAGACCAGCTGTGCTTGTAGGTGGCTGCCTTCTTGTTGTAGGAAGGGTGGAATGGGGTGAGATTCTTCTTCTTCTTCTTCTTCTTCTTCTTCTTCTTCTTCTTCTTCTTCTTCTTCTAAAGATTTATTTATTATGTATACAGTATTCTGCCTGCAAGCCAGAACAGGGCACCAGATTTCATTATAGATGGGGTGTGATCCACCATGTGGTTGCTGGGAATTGAACTCATGACCCTTGGAAGAGCAGTCAGTGCTCTTAACCTCTGAGCCATCTCTCCAGCCCTTCTTCTTCCTCCTCCTCCTCCTCACCCTTCTATGGTTTTTCAAGACAAGGTTTCTCTTATGTTATTTTGGCTGTCCTGGACTCACTTTGTAGACCAGGCTGGCCTCAAACTTAGCAATCCGCCTGCCTCTGCCTCCCAAGCGCTGGGATTAAAAGCGTGCGCCACCACACCCAGCTTTCTTTGTTTTTGTTTTTGTTTTCTTCTTTTCCTTTTCCTTCTCCTTCTTCTTCTTCTCCTTCTCCTTCTCCTTCTCCTTCTCCTTCTTCTTCTTCTTCTTCTTCTTCTTCTTCTTCTCCTTTTTTGAGACAGAGTTTTGTGTGTTCCAGGATGGAACTGGGCCTACAGTTCAGTTAGTAAAGTGCATACCCAGGATGATGAAAGCCCTGGGTTTGATCCCTAGCACTTCCTAAAACTGGGTGTGGCGGCACATGCCTATATTCCCAGCATTTGTCTTAAAAACAAACAATCAGGGGCTGGAGAGATAGATGGCTCAGAGGTTAAGAGCACTGACTGCTCTTCCAGAGGTCATGAGTTCAATTCCCAGCAACCACATGGTGGCTCACAACCATCTATAATGTGATCTGGTGCCCTCTTCTGGTCTGCAGGTGTGCGTGCAGACAGAGCACTGTATATATATATTTAAAAAACAAACATAGCTAGAGAAATGCCTCAGTGGTTAAGAACACTTGCTACAGCCGGGCATGGTGGTGCACGCCTTTAATCCCAGT
>NC_067155.1:5895786-5970786 GCF_903995435.1 Acomys russatus | reverse complement strand
CAAAACAAAACCACAAAAACTTCCAGTAAGTAAAGTAGTGTCAGGGAAGTCTTTATTGCAGTACTGGGGAAAGAATATTCTCTCTTGAGCCAGGTATGGTGACGCGCCCCTGAATCCCAGCACTCAGAGAGGCAGAGGCAGGCGGGTCTCTGTGAAAAAAGGCCAAGTGGTGGAGGCACGCGCCTTTAATCCCAGCACTTGGGAGGCAGAGGCAGGTGGATCGTTGTGAGTTCGAGGCCAGCCTGGTCTACAAAGCAGGACAGCCAAGGCTACACAGAGAAACCCTGTATCAAAAAAAAAATAAAATAAAATAAAGAAACACACACACACACACACACACACACACACACACACACATCACATCACATCACAACTGTGACCTTATAGTTATAAAAATCGCCCTAAACATCCTTCCTGCTCCTTCTCATCACATCCCTATAGGATACAATGGCATAGGATAACAGCATTTGCCTCTAGCTCTGACAACAAAATGACTTGGTGTATGCAATACATATGACGAAGACTGTTGGGCTCGGTAGATGGCTCAGTCGGAACCTCATGGTGAGATCAATACCGTGCACCACTGCTGTCATTTTAAACAGGCCACATCCCGCTTGGCCCCTCCTCCACTCCGACCATTGAAATATAACGTTAACAGAACTTTCTAGTTGCAGATTCTGGTGTTTAAAATGTAGGCTTCTTTCTTTCTTTCTTTTTTAAGATTTATTTATTATGTATACAGTGCTCTGCCTGTGTGACAGAAGAGGGCATTAGATCACATTATAGATGGCTGTGAACCACCATGTGGTTGCTGGGAATTGAACTCAGGATCTCTGGAAGAGCAGACAGAGCTCTTAACTTCTGAGCCATCTAGGCCAGTAGGTAAGGGTGCTTGCTACCAAGCCTGATGACCTAATTTGAGGGTCTGTAAAAGGAGAGGACTGGTTCTCTGAAGTTATTTTCTGACCTCCATATATGCATTGTAGCAAAGGTATACTCTCTCATAAATAAGTTAGCATAATAAATAAAAATATCCATCATGAGCCAGGCGTGGTGGTACATACCTTTAATCCCAGCACTCAGGAGGCAGAGGTAGGCGGATCTCTTTAAGTTTGAGGCCAGCCTGGTATACAAAGTCCAGGACAGCCAAGGCTACACAGAGAAACCCTGTCTCAGAAAAAAAATTCATTGTGGCCAGGCATGGTGGCACATGCCTTTAATCCCAGCACCTGGTGTTGGTTTCAGATTTAGGACAAGCTGCTGAAGTGCCTTTTCAACCAAAGTGGGCCTGACCTCCAGGTTCTCCCAGCATCCCTCAGTCCCTACCTATTACAGGGCATGGCTGGCACACCTGAACCTCTGAGCTGAACTTCCTAGCCCAGGGGCTGGGTTCTTCCACTCCCCCAGAAGCTCTTTCTTATATACTGAGGTATTTTGGTCTCTGTCTCTGTCTCTCTATCTCTGTGTGTGTGTGTGTGTGCGCGCGCGCGCGCGCGCGCGCGCGCGTGCGTGCCATGCATGCATGCACGCATGCACACGTGAGTGTTCATGTTGTGTGTGTGCTCTTTTGTAAGGACCAGACAAACTCCATTTTGAAAAAGAAACTCCATTTTGCGTTAAACCTAGCCAAGGGCTGGACCCAGATTCCAGAAAAACCACAAACTAGTCTAAACAGAAAAATATTCCCTAGCAACACAATCAGCTCACCTTGGGAAAGTCCAAATACACTCTCTGCTGGTTGAGTTGACCAGCAGGTGGCCTGGCACATAGCAACAACCAATTAGGAGAAGCCAGGCCAAAGTTCCGAATGTCCCCATGTCTGCTTCAACCAATCCTTTATATAGGCCAACTTGCCCCTACACCTATTACCCAACCACCAAGGCCAAGACTTGTAACTCCTTGCCTGAAGCTTTTCTGCCCAAATACCATCCAATCATATACTGTTCTTTATCTAAAACCTATAAAAACCCCTCTCAATTGAGAATCGGGGCCACTTCCCTGCATCTGCTGTGTCAGTCATAGGAAGTGTGACCTGGGCTTGAAGCTGCAATAAAGACTTCCTTGTGATTGCATTTGGACTCGGCTCTTGGGGGGTCTGTTCAAGGAGTCTCTCAAAATTTGGGCTTAACACTTTCTCTTCCCTTTCCCATCTGTCCCCCTTCCCATGGCAACTTCCCTGGCCCCTTGGCTTGGGACTAGTGAATCTGCCCAGTTGCTGCATCCAATAGACCTGCCTTTATTTAATCTAGCTTGGATTGGATCATTTTGTTGGCAGAGAATGCACATAGCAGAATAATTAATCCCCTGGGAGGCAGAAGTACATGAATTTCTAAGTTTGAGGCCAGCCTGGTCTACAGAGTGAGTGCAGGACAGCCAGGGCTATTACACAGAGAAACCCTATCTCGAAACCCACCCCCATGCCCGCCCCCAAAAGCCATCTTTTTGTCTTAATCCTACATTAGGAGAAAGACTGTTTTTCTGAGTCATAAAAAACTAATTTAAGGGATTGATTTGATAAGGTGTTGAGTCGAGAACATTCCCAAGAATATCAATCTTGTTTTTTTGGTACCATCTGAAGAATTACATGAATATTCATGATGTTACAAAATTACTTCTTTTTCTGTTGAATAAATCTATACACAGACATGTTGTGTACAAAGGTCTTGTGGGTGTCTCAGGACTTTTAAGATGACTGCCTCATCTTGTGAAAGCGACTTTCAAAGAAATACCTGTAGTTATAATTTATTTTACTCTCAGATAATTTGTCCAATTGCTGATTTTTTTTTTCTGTATTCCCCCAAGAAGTAAGACAAATCAGCTCCATGAAGACAAAAGACCCTGAGGGGCATTTTGCTCTTCTTCCAGATACATGCTGGGGAGAAAAGCAATTAAAAGATATGACTCACTTGATTTCTTATTTTAACAAGAAGCCTGAGGATTGTTTTCATTTAAATCAGCGTATCTGGGCTGGGCTATCGTTCTGTTGGTAAAGTAACTTGCTTGGCGTATAGGAGGCCCTAGGCTTGTGATAAGCTTTTTGTTGTTGTTGTTTTTGTTTTTTCTTTAAACCCATAGCCTGTGGCTTTTTTTTTTTTTTTAAGATTTATTCATTTATTATGTATACAATGTTCTGCCTGTACATACACCCGCAGGCCAGAAGAGGGCACTGGATCTCATTACATATGGTTATGAGCCACCATGTGGTTGCTGGGAATTGAACTCAGGACTTTTGGAACAGTAGTCAGTACTCTTAACCTCTGAGCCATCTCTCCAGCCCCAGGCAGTTTTAAGAAGCCTGATGTGGGAGCTGGTTAGTCTTCCTCTTCCTCCTCTTCTTTTGATACAGGTCTCATGTGACCCAGACTGAGCTCTCTGCAAAAGTGAGGATGACCCTTAAACTACTGATCATCGTAGCTTCATCTCCTGAGTTCTGAGACCGGGAGTACAGATATGTACCACCATGCCCAGTCTATATGGTGCTGGGGAGTGAACCCAGGGCTTTATGCATGCTCCATGAACACGTTACTGACTCATTTAAACGCCCAGCTTTGCCTCCCCTTCTTAGAAAATGATAACAGCATATTTTAGTGACAACCAAGCAAATTTGACCACTGACTGGATAGTGACTGGTGTCAAGAAAGGTATGTCTGTGGTGGTTAGATTACTTTCTTTTTTCTTTTTTCTTTTTTTATTTTTATTTATTTATTTTTTTGAGACAGGGTTTCTCTGTAGATTACTTTCAAAAGTAGTTCTTCTTTTTTTTTTTTTTCAAAAGTGGTTCTTATCCAAGAAAGACAGCCATGTCCTCCACAAGGAGGAATTTCTCTTTACAACGTACCAGTTATGTTGTTGCCATTGCTTGTTTGTTTTGGTTTTGACAGGGACTTACATTCCGCAGGCTGGCCTCACACCTGTTCTCCAGCCAAAGATGACCTTGATTTCCTCATCCTCCTGCCTCTACCTGCCATTGCTGGGATGACAGATATGTGCCACCGGGGCTGGTTTATATGAGGCACTGGGTATCGAATCTGGGACGTTTGTTATGCATGCCAGGTAAGCCCTTTACTGACACTGCTAGCCCTGTAATGAACACTTTCGTAACTTCAGAACAAGCTGAGCTAACACAAAACCCGCCACCTTGAAGACTGAAGAGCTGGTCCCATGTCTGTTCCTGAATCACACTGCAAAGCTGCTTGGCAGTCTTGATTTTTATTTTTTTTTTTTTTTTTTTTTTTTTGGTTTTTCGAGACAGGGTTTCTCTGTGTAGCCTTGGCCATCATGGACTCGCTTTGTAGACCAGGCTGGCCTCGAACTCACAGCGATCCGCCTGCCTCTGCCTCCCAAGTGCTGGGATTAAAGGCATGCGCCACCACGCCCGGCTCAGTCTTGATTTTTAGACTTATTAAAATTTTTATTTTTCCGATTACTCCAGAATCCCAAGAAAAAGATTCAAGTTCAAGATTTTGGGGGACAGAAGGGTACGTGAATGAAGTTGCTGAGTATGATCCAGCCAGAATCAACTACTGATGAACTGTGAGCACACATCCATGTAGGCAAAACACTCTTGCACACACAAAAAAATAATTGGTTTTGGTTTTCTTTCTTTCTTTCTTTCTTTCTTTCTTTCTTTCTCTTTTTTGGTTTTTCGAGACAGGGTCTCTCTGTGTAGCCTTGGCTGTCCTGGACTTGCTTTGTAGATCAGGCTGGCCTCAAACTCACAGCGATCCACTTGCCTCTGCCTCCCAAGTGCTGGAATCAAAGGCGTGTGCCACCATGCCCAGCTTGGTTTGGTTTTCAAGACAGTGGTTCTCTGTGTCACCCCGGCTGTCCTGGAACTCATTCTGTAGACCAGGCTGGCCTCTGCCTCCTGAATACTTGATGAAAGGCATATGGCACCATGGCCTAGCTAAACAAATCATACAGAATAAAAAAATAAAAAGAAAGGCTGGGCGTGGTGGCGCACGCCTTTAATCCCAGCACTAGGGAGGCAGAGGCAGGTGGATTGCTGTGAGTTCGAGGCCAACCTGGTCTACAAAGTGAGTCCTGGACAGCCAAGGCTACACAGAGCGACCTTGTCTCAAACAAACAAACAAACAAACAAACAAATGAAAGAGAGAGAGAGAGGGGGGGGGGAGAATAATTCTCCTTTTCCCCAGCTGCTACCAACTTCTAATAGCTCCATAGTTGGAGGTGGGACCTCAGCTCCTCCCTGATCCATTCTTGAATTCTGCCTGGCTTAATCGTGCTTGGGTAACCACCACTGCTGTGGGTTCAGATAACCACGGCTGCTGTGGGTTCCTGAGAGCAACGCTCATGCTGTCACTGACTCTCCCTTTTCTCTCAACGGTTTGGAAGGGTCCGTTTGTTTATTTCTCAAATATTTAGACTTACTTAACTTTATGTTTTGCCTGCTTGTTTGTATGTGTGTGTGTGTGTGCCGCACAAAGACAATTTTATTTCCTCCTTTTTAATCTGGATAGATCTTTTTTTCTTAATTGCCTTCTGCCCAAGGTCAGAAGAGGTCACCAGATTTCGCTGGAACTTGGGTTATGGATGGTTCTCAGCAGTGGGTGCTGGTGACGGAACCCGGGTCCTTTGCAACAGCAGCCAGTGCTCTCTAACCACTGAACCATCTCTCCAGCCTCCACTTATCTCTTTTATGGTACAAACTGCTCTCCATTGCCAAGATACCTCTGGTTGTCAATTCACGTCTTTTAAAAAAAAAATCAAATTAAAAAAAAATCATAAAAATTTGGTCACATGGCATGGGGGATTTGTGTAAGCAGGTGAGAAGAGACTTTTATTTGAGGATCCTATTGTGTTCTGCAGGTAGGTGGCGCTGTTGTAGCATTTCTGAATCTGCGTTTGGCGGAGAGAGCGGTTTGTACTGCCGGGAATACACAGTTACTGTCGGACTCTTCTCACTGTTAAATCACCCTTTTCCTAGAGAAGAACCTAGAATTTTTCTAGACCATTATTTCTTAAGGAAAAAAACCCAGTATTCTTCTAGGTTAGGAGAGGGTTAGTAGCTTTTAAAGACTTATTTATAAGCCTGGTCGAGAGGCAGAGGTAGGAAGATCTCTGAGTTCAAGGCCATCTTGGTCTATACAGAGCTAGTTTCAGGACACCCAGAACTACACGGAGAAATCCTGTCTTGAAACCGAACAAAGAAACAAACAAGTCTATGAATCCCACTGACATGTTATTAAACTGCCTTTTCCATATTCATGGTTTTTTGGTTGGTTGGTTGGTTGGGGTTTTTGTTGTTTTGTTTTGTTTTGACTTTTTTTTTTTTTCTTCCCCCCAGACAGGGTTTCTCTGTGTAGCCCTGGCTGTCCTGGACTCGCTTTGTAGACCAGGCTGTCCTTCAACTCACAGCGATCCGCCTGCCTCTGCCTCCAGAGTGCTGGGATTAAAGGCGTGCGCCACCATGCCCCGCCTCCGTATCCAATATTGCTCTTTTCCGACTTTAGCCAGGGAAACTTCCCAGCAAAAGTCAGCCATTAATGCAGAGATGTACACGTAGCCAAAGTGCTGAGAATGAATGACTACCGAGTGCCCTAAATGGGACATTTACATCACTCCCACCCCAAGCAAGGCTCGAGGAACACGGAACGAAAGCAAACAACGTAGGCGCCCAGAGGACAGGCAGAAGTGCTACGAAGTGCGCATGCCCGGAACTCACTTGCTCCTGTAGTTCTCTGACACAGTCAAGCCCACAAGGCCAGTCAACATTCCAACAGCTGGCACCAACTGGACTCAGTTGGGTGTCTTAGGGTAACAATTGCTGTGATGAAATGCCATGACCAAAAGGAATGTGAGGAGGAAAGGCTTTATTTAGCTTCCGTATCTGGAGTCGTAGCTCACAGAGGGAAGCTGAGAACAGTAACTTAAGGCCAGGCAGAACCTGGAGGCAGGGGTTAATGAAGAAGCTTACTGGCTTGCTCCTTGAGACATGCTCAGCCTGCTTTCTTCTTCTTCTTCTTCTTCTTCTTCTTCTTCTTCTTCTTCTTCTTCTTCTTCTTCTTCTTCTTCTTCTTCTTCTTCTTCTTCTTCTGTTTTGTTTTATGTTTTGTGTGCCACCAAGCCCGGTGCTCAGCTTCCTTTCCTACAAGAACTCACCTCAGGAGGTGATGCTAGCCACAACAGGCTGAACCCTCTTCCATCAATCGATAACTAAAAGATATTCCATAGGCCGGCCCACAGTCCAATCTCAAGGAGGCATATCCTCAACTGAGGTTCCTTCCTTTCAGATACCTCTAGGTTGTGTCAAGTTGACGTAAAACTAGTCAGCACAACGGGTTACAACGGGAGACCATAAAGTGGGGGAGAAGGATGTATTGGGGGTGTCTGAGAGAAGTGAGAGTTTAGAGACATGAAGATATATTGTTTACATGTATGAAATTATCAAACAATACCAGCACTCAGGAAGTAGAGGCAGGTGGATCTCTGTGAGTTCGAGACCAGCCTGGTCTACAATGTGAGTCAAGGACAGCCAAGGCTACACAGAGAAACCCTGTCTCAAAAAAACAAACAAAAAAATTATCAAACAATAAAAGATATTCCATTGGGGGCTGGAGAGATGGCTCAGAGGTTAAGAGCACTGTCTGTTCCTCCAAAGGTCCTGAGTTCAATTCCCAGCAACCACACGGTGGCTTACAACCATCTATAACGGGATCTAGAGCCCTCTTCTGGTGTGTTGGCAGACAATTGTATAAATAATAAATAAATCTTAAAAAAAAAAAAAAAAAAGATATTCTACTGAACCAAACCAAACAAACAACAAAAGGGCAGAGGACAATGCTAATTAGCATTTGATTAGCATTTTCTCAGAAACTTGGTCTGAGTGCACAAATAAGCTTAGCAGGAGTTGGTCTGACTTCTGCGGGTGTGTGACCTGTGCGACCCAAGCCAGTAGAAAGAGGCGTGACACCGTTGGGAGATCACATCCTGATTATCACCAAGAAACAGAAGCCGTGGGCTGGCTCTGCAGATTAAAACTGAAGGGACTCATTACTGCTGGTACCGGAATTAAACCTTAACAGAATGTCGGCGAGCTGAAGCGTGTTCCCCGGGGGGCATCATGAATTCTCAATTCTTGCTCTTGTTCTGTCTTGGTAAGTCTGGGGGTGGGGGCAGGGCCATCTAGGGGATGTGCGGGTGTGTCGTGGAGGCAGACGGAACTGGCGAAGGCAGTGTGGTAGCTGGGGGGAGGGGGACCGAAAGATAGGTGAACACATTTCATTTTGTGAACACACGTGTTGGATGCTTTGCACCTAGTTTCCTGTATCCTCCAAATGAGTAAGTTCTGAACTTCTAAATGGCTTTCTGCCACATGAACGAGAAGGCGTCCACAATCTTTTATTTTTTAATTTGATGAATGTGTGTGTGTGTGTGTGTGTGTGTGTGTGTGTGTGTGTGTGTGTGTGTGTACACATTCGGTAAGCCAAGGAGGAAATAAGGGATCTTTCTTTCTTCTCCCCATTATTGCCAAAAATATTTCATAGAAACAGCCCAGACATCCAAAAACAGAGGAGTGAATAAAAAAAAAAAAATGAGGTACATATGCACAGCGGAATTTTATGTAGCCCCTTTTTCCTTTAAAGAATGAAACCATGACATTTGCAGGAAAATAGATGCAACTGTTAGTCATCGTGTTAAGGAAAACAAGCCAGACTCAGTGTGCATGTGAGGGTGCCTGTGTGCACACATGTGGTGTGCCAAGGAGGATATTAGGTATCTGTCTTTGTTCTCCCCTCTAATTTTTGAGGTTTCTTCTTGAAGCTGAAGCTTGCTGTTTCAGCCAGACAGACTGGCTAGCAAGCTGCCCAGCTCTGCCTGTCTCTGCTCCCTGATGCTGGGGTTACAGGAATGCATAGCCATGCATCATCATCATCATCATTATTATTATTATTATTATTATTGTGTTTTTCGAGACATGGTCTCTCTGTGTAGCCTTGGCTGTCCCGGACTCACTTTGTAGACCAGGCTGTCCTCGAACTCACAGCGATCCTCCTGCCTCTGCCTCGCGAGTGGTGGGATTAAAGGGGTGGTGCGCCACCACCGCCTGGCACCATGCCCTATTTTTATGTAGGTCCTGGAGGTTTGAACTTGGGTCCGCTTGCTTTCACAGGACTTGTTTTTACCCCTGAGCCAGTGGCTACACCAGAGAAGAAAATGTCCTTCTCACCCCCAAGCCAGGCTACTGCCAAAAATCTTTGATAAAAACAGCCCAGATATCCAAAAACAGATAAGTGGACTAAAAAAAAAAAAAAAAAAAAAAAAAAAAAAAAAAAAAAAAGAAGAGGTACATATGCACAACAGAACTTAATGTAGCCCCATTTTCCTCTAGAAAGTGAAATCATGACATTTGCAGGGAAATAGATGCAACTGTTAATCATCGTGTTAAGAAAAAAATAAACCAGATTTAGAAAGACAGATCCCACTCTCCCCACCCCGTGTGTGTGTGTGTGTGTGTGTGTGTGTGTGTGTGTGTGTGTGTGCGTGTGTATACGTTACAAAATGGATAGGCCAGCCATGGTGGCGCACGTCTTTAATCCCAGCCCTTGGGAGGCAGAGGCAGGCGGATCACTGTGAGTCGGAGGTCACCCCAATCTACAAAGTAATTCCAGGACAGCCAAGGCTACAAAGAGAGACCGTGTCTCAAAAAAAAAGTTACAAAACGGATTTTTTTTTTTTCCGAGATGGTTTCTCTGTGTAGCCTTGGCTGTCCTAGACTCACTTTGTAGACCATGCTGGCCTCGAACTCACAGTGATCCGCCCGCCTCTGTCTCCCGATACAAAACAGATCTTAAGAGGAAAGGAAACGATTGCTGCGGAGGAGGCTAAGAGAGAGAGGAATGGGTTTCGTGTAAAAGGAAAACAGGAGGACTAAGAGAGAAGAAAAGGAACAAGCTGGAGGTGGCAGGAGAGGGGACAGGGCAGGGCATGGAGAGAGAGGAGACGTTGTGAACAAAGTACAAATGGATGATGGCGCTATGATGATGGGCACGTGAGGCGGCTTAGTGGGTAAAGGCGCTTGCTGCCATGCCTGCTGAGCCGCAGCGCCCACACGGTAGAAGGTGAGAACTAACTTTCACGAGGTGTCCTCTGACCGCCACATGTTCAACACGGCATGCATTGTGAACCCCCAAATACAAAGGCCGGGTGATGAAACCCCCGTGCTCCTTATGTTAACGTACAAGATGAAGGTGAATAGAAGAAAGGCAGCATCCTTTAGTCACTCAGGATACGTGTTTATTTTTCCGAAGCATGCAAAATAATGGGCTTCCTCGTGAGGTGCACAGCTCGCTATACCTTGCTTGTATACACTCTCCCAACTACCCTGCCCCATCTCTCCTCTGTATCTCTCTCTGATCCTCCTTTGTCCTCCTCAAATAGTCCCCCATGGTGCGTGCACACACTCTGGGTACCACAGCACCCCTGTGGAGCTCAGAGGACAATTTCAGGAATAGGCTCTCTCCTTCTACCATGAGGATTCCAAAGACTAAAGTCAGGTCATCGGACTTGACTGCTAGTAAGTGCCTTTACTCAGTGAGCCACCTCTCTGGCCTTGCTGTAAGTCAACAGATGCAAGGAGTCTTCTGGTACACTCTTTAGGGTCTTCTAAGTAATGCAATAGATCTTGCCCTTGAGAGTCTAGAAAAGAACACAGCCACCATGAGTCATCCTGCCGCCCTCTTCTGGCCACCATGGGCACAGCATGCATGACGCGCAGGAGGAGAACTGACTTGCAGATAAGAGAGTGTGAGCTTACAGCGTTATACAGCGACAGGCATGTATCATTTTGTCAAGGCATCACGCAGGTAGATACTGATGCCGCACGTATTCCCATGGAGGAGAAGGGAGGTTAGTGACTGAGAAACATGGCAGAGTCCAGTGTGGGGAGCACAGAAACTCCTGGAGAGGCGAAGCCAGAGTCGGAGCTCAGCAATAGAATCTTGGGCTCAGAGAGGGCGAGGCGGGAGCTCCTCCCACCCCAGGTGCCCTGTCTCATGAATCAATTCTCTTGCAGGGCTCTGCTTTGGGCAAACAGACATAAGTGGGAATGAAGGTAAGCATCTCTTCAATCAAGCCTAAGTCCTTCATCCCAAGAATTTAAATGGCTTCGTCCTTTTCTTTAAGTGGTTTGCAGGGAGCGGGTGACAATGTCACATGCCTATCACTATACCCTGAGTAGCTTTGCTTTCTTCCAGAGTCCATTTCCAAGCCCCACCTCAGCTTCCTGCCCAGCTCCGTGGTCCCCACCAGGAGCAATGTGACCCTACAATGTATAACATTCATGCTAGACGCAAAATGCACTATTAAAAAAGAAGGTGCTGATTTGGACCCCAGGAGACTACACAGTGTGCCACACGGCTGGATATCTAAATTACATTTCATTATGGGATGGCAAGGTGGAACGGACTTCCACCTCATAGAGATACAGCAGAGCGACGCTGGATGCTACACTTGTGAATGCCATGAAAATGAGAGTCGTGATGTACTGTCCAGCGAGGCGGGTCTATTATTGGTCACAGGTGAGGAGGGAGGGGCTTCTTTAACGCAACAGGTGTCAATCTATCAAAGGAAGGAAAGAAGGGAGGGAGGGACAAAAGGGTGATCATCTTCAGAGAAGTTGCGGAGTGCAGGGAGTCAACAGTGACAGAAGTGAGAGCGTTTTAGTTATTGCTTCCGCTTTTTGTAAGTGCATGTTGTACATGTGTGCACATGCGTGTTGGCATGTGTGTGGGTGTGCGTGCACGTAAGTGTGCATGGCATACGGAGCCTCAAAGTCATCAACTGTTCTTCCATCTCATTCACCAAAGCAGGATCTCTCAAAAATCAAACCGTAGCTCTCGGATATAGTTACTTTTGTTAGCCAGCTTGTTCTGAGGGGAATCCCCTCCCTTGGCCTTCTGAAGCTGGAGTTACAGGCAGGCACCCATGTAGAAATTAAGGGGCTTATGGGGACCCAAACTCTGGTTCTCTGACTTGGATAGTATAAGGGTAAGAAAGAATTAAGTTTGGAGGAAGAAATGGGAGATGAGAATTGACACGGCCTCCAATGGCTAGTGTATACTTTATTTAATACCTGGTGTGTGTGGCCTCTAGTTCTGACCATGCCATGATCAGGGCAGGAAACCCAGTCACCCAATGACCAGAGTTCAAGAGAACATAGGTTCTTTGGGGGGGGGGGTTGTTTGTTTTGTTTTGTTTCTGCCTGCTTCTGCCTCCCTTATGCTGGGATTAAAGGCATGCGCCACCACAATTCTATGCTTCTTTTTTTTTTTTTTAAAGATTTATTTACAGCGCTTTGCCTGCATGTAAACCTGCAGGCCAGAAGAGGAGGGCATCAGATCACATTATAGATGGTTGTGAGCCACCATGTGGTTGCTGGGAATTGAACTCAGTACCTCTGGAAGAGCAGTCCGTGCTCTTAACCTCTAAGCCATCTCTCCAGCCCCAATTCTATGCTTTTTTTAAGCTGAGGTTTTGGTAACCAGGCATAGGGAAGGAGGAAGATAGGTTCCTTAGGACAGTCACGTGATTGCTGCATGAGCGAGCGATCCACCTGTAACTCCAGCTTCCGACCGAAGAGAGAGGGAGTCCAGGTGATTTGGTTTCCAGATCCTGCCTTGGTGAATAAGGTAGAAGAGCAACTGAGGAGGATTCTGACCGTCAACCTCCAGGTTCCACGTGCGTGCGCATGCGGGGTCAGCTGCTTCCTTAGACAGGCGGGCTTTGAGAGCGCACAGTCCGTTGCATCTTTGTACAACCGCCCAAGGTCTGGCAAGGGGTGGGGATCAGCTGTTTTTTGTTTTGTTTTGGCTTCGGTTTTGGTTTTTTGAAACAGGGTCTCTCTGTGCAGCCTTGGCTGGCCTGCACTCGCTTTGTAGACCAGGCTGGCCTGGAACTCACAGCGATCCGCCTGCCTCTGCCTCCAGAGTGTTGGGATTAAAAGCGTGCACCATCCTGCCTGCCTGGGTCAGCTGTTTTTGTTCCATTAAACCCCCAAATATCTGGCTTCCTGGAACCTTCAGCCCAGGTTAGGCCCTTAGGTTTGGTTTTGCTTTGGTGTCTTTGTTTGGCTGGCTTTTTCTTTTGTTCGCTGTTTGTTTTGCTGGGGAGTTTTCTCAGGGAGCAAGTACTCTAAATGCTGAGCCATCTCCTCAACTTCCATGCCTCAGTTTTATCTGAGACTTGAGGGAAGGGGGAAAAAAATCTCCATATTCAGCCAGATGTGGTGGCATACACACCTTTGAACCCAGCTTGGTCTGCAGAGTCCCCAGGACAGCTTGAGATACACAGTGAGACCAGATACATAGTGAGGGAGAGCAGGCATCAGGAGTCCAAGGGTGGGAGTGTAACCCAGGCCTTCCTCTCCGTGACCACAGGGTTCTTTTCTCTCAGGACGCTTACCTAAACCTTCCCTCCAAGCCCAGCGGCAGAGCAATGTGGAGGTGGGAGGGAAGGTGACCCTGCACTGTCAGAAGCCGGATAATGTGACTGAATACAAAATGTTCATGCTACTGAAGGAAGGAACTTCATCGCCTGTTCGGGTTCAGAGTTCAGAAAGGAGGACAGTAGACTTCTCACTTGATGGTCTGACAGCCAGGAACTCGGGCAACTACAGCTGTGTCTACCACCAGCTAGGAGCCCCCTTCTGGGCCTCATACCCCAGCGATCACCTTGAGATCTTGGTGTCGGGTAGGTTGTAAATAATCTCCTTAAAATCGTTTTCATAGTCACTGTAGAGATAGGTGAAATTGTTTAGGGGGCTGGAGTTAAGTACACTTAGCTGTCCTTGCAGAGGACCGGAGTTCGGTTCTTGGTATTCACACCAAGCAACGTACACTTACCTGTAACTCCAGCTCCTCATGTGATCTAACACTGCCTCTGGCCTCTGGTGGTACCTGCACTCATGCGCGTACACACACACACACACACACACACACACACACACACACACACAGCCCTACTCACTGCAAAAAGAAGCTCCCAACCAAAGAAACATTTGCACAAAATGTCCGAGTTGGTTATTTTTGGGGTTCCTGGCAGAAGTATGGGTGAGGGGCTTCTTCCACGGAGTAAGGATGAGTCAAAAGCAGCTGCGTTAACAAAAAGCCCATTCTAGCATAGCTGTGGCTCATGAAAGCTGCAACACTGGCGCTTTTCTGCACAGCTTGCAGGCAGATGGACAGAGACAGTTCAAGAATTCTCTGCTCTCTGTGGTTGGGCTGGACAGAGTCTCCTCCTGAGCAGGCATGGATTCCTTTTTATATGCTGGGGAAGGGCCGTTGAACCTCCCCCTCCATCCTGAGGGAACTTTTCATTTTGGATGAAGCTGCCTTGCAAAAGTGGCCCAAATGTGCTCTGTTTTGGACAAAGTTACTGTGAAGAAATGTGTTTGATCTGTGGTGCAGTTCAATTCTGAGGTTTCCCTTTTGATAGTTTGTCTGGATGGTGCATCTGTTGTTGATGACAGTGGTATACTGAAGCCACCCATTATTCTTGTATCTGGGCATGTCTGTCTCTTTATGCCCATTCATATTAGTTTTATAGAAATGGATGCACTAGCATCTTGTTATTGTATAGCTTAGGCGGCTTACCTGGGCTGTTTTACGCAGTCTGTCTAGACTGGCCCTGAAATCACAGCCTCCCTGCATCTGCCTCCTGAGTGCTGAGGTGGGAGCCTTGGATCACTATGCCCAACTCAATCCTTACAACTTTCTCTTTTCTTTTTATATTTATTTATTTACTGTGGTCCATAACATGTACATATGTGTGTGGGTGTGTGCATGTGGAGTACAAGGGACAACTTAAGTCAATTGTCTCCCTTCTAGTATATGGGAATCACAGTGAACCATTGATTAGCATAAGGCTTGGTGGCTATTGCCTTTACTTCAGCTATCTTGCAGGCCTAATCTGGCCAGCCTGGTCTACAAAGTCTACAAAGCAAGTCTAGCACACCCAAGGCTACACAGAGAGACCCTGTCTCAAAAAACAAAACAACAAAAAAAAGTACTTATTGCAGAAGATCCAGGCTGGCCTCGAACTCACAGCAATCTGCCTGTCTCTGCCTCCCAATTGCTGGGATTAAAGACGTGTGCCACCACGCCCGGCTTGGGCATGTGGTCTTTTACTCCCAGCACTCTGATCAGTTCTGCTTCTCTCCACTGAGTTCAAGAAGAAGCTTCTCTGGTCAAAGTTTCATATACTTTCTTTAATACTTTCTGTTTTCCTTTTATTTAATGTGTATGGCTGCTTTGCCTGCATGTATGTCTATACACCAACCACATGCCTGGTACATGTAGAGGCTAGAAGGGACGCTGTATCCCCTGGAACTGGAATTACAGGTGGTTCTTGGCCATCATGGAGGTACCTGGATCCTCTGGAAGAGCAGCCAGTGTTCTTAACTCCTGAGCCAGTTTTCCAGCCCACCTGTTATGCTTCCTTTTTTTTTTTTTTTAATATTTTTTATTTAATTTTAACTTATGTGCATTGGTGTGAGGGTGTCAGATTTTGGAGTTACAGACAGTTGTGAGCTGCCATGTGAGTGCTGGGAATTGAACCCGGGTCCTTTGGAAGAGCAGGCCGTGCTCTTAACCGCTGAGCCATCTCTCCAGCCCCTGTTATGCTTTCTAATGCTCCCTCTTTCTCCTTTTTGGCTAGAAGTGATTCTTTGATACTCAATTCTTCCTAGTCCGGTGTCACTCACCAAAATCACTCATCCATACCTTGGAAATAACTATCCTAATGCATGTCACCTAAAGCACCAGCCAGCCATTGCTATGAGGCCCCCCCCCCCCATCCCAAGAGACTCTCAGGAAACCCCCAGACATATGGAAGGCATTTCTACCATCAGGAAGAAGCCAGGCTCACACCCAGTCCATGGGAATTCCCCAGAGTCCTGCATAGCTTCTGTCTATCCCTGCAGGGGAGGTTGGAACCCAGACCCTGCTCTAATAGAAGTGGTGAGAATAAGTAAAAATTGGAGATATAATGAATGTGAGAAACGGAAGGATTTGGGGGACCTGGGGGGAACCAAGAAGCACTGAAGTGTTCAGAGTGAAAGCAAAGAGGGGGCAGGAAGAGTCTCGGGAAACAAAGGTGGTGCTAAGTTGGCCAAGAGCCAGGGTCTAGCCCTGGGACCATGCAGACCCTGAGTGTGTGAACCGCGGGGGTGGGGCAGTGTTCTGAGATCAGTGGGAACCTTTAGGGTCCTCCTCAGAACCAAGAACGGTAGTAAGGTAGTTCTCAGCAGGCACTTGTACCTCATTCATGACTGTTTTGCAGACCGGAACGTTGGCCAAACAGAAAAGAGAAGTAACGGTAAGTGACTCAGCCATACCTACTCTGTGCTTTCATCCTCCGTGGTCTCTGTTTCCTCCCTGGGCTTCCTGGGAGCAGGTAGATGTGTCAGATCCGTACTGATATTTGCTTCCCTCCAGATTTGCTTCCCAAACCTAGCCTCAGTGCTTGGCCCGGCTCAGTGGCATCCGAAAATAGCAACGTGACACTGCGATGTGTGAGTCCCATTCCGGACATAAAACTTGTTCTCAGAAAGGGAGGTGTCACTTTGGATTCCAGGCTTCCGCACCATTTGACAGAGAGGACGGCTGAGTTTCGTCTGACTAACCTACAGCAGGGGGATGCTGGATATTATACCTGTGCGTACTACAGGAAGGACTCCCCCAGTTTAATCTCATCTTCCAGTGATGCCCTCTTCCTACTGGTCACAGGTGAGAAAAGGCCACCTCAGAATGACATACAATAATTTTCAGAAATGGGCTAGCATAGAAGCAAGGGAGGGTAGGTAGGGATAAAAGGGGCATCATCTGGGGCTGGTGAGATGGTTCAACAGATAGAAGCTTCAGCTGCCACGTCCAACAGCCCAAGTTTAACCCACATGGGATCCACAGAGTTGTCCTCACCTACAAGTTGTCCTCAGACCTTCACACACACCCCCCCCACCCCCCAGTAAGTAAGCCGGGTGTGGTGTCGCACACCTTTAATCCCAGCACTTGGGAGGCAGAGGCAGGTGGATCACTGTGAGTTCGAGGATACCCTGGTGTACAAAGTGAGTCCAGGACAGCCAAGTTTACACAGCAATAAGCTAATTAAAAAAAATATTTGTTATATATACATTGTTTTGCCTGCATCTACCACTGCAGGCCAGAAGAGGGCACCAGATCTCATTATAGATGGTTGTGAGCCACCATGTGGTTGCTGGGAATTGAACTCAGGACCTCGGGAAGAGCAGGTGGTGCCCTTAACCTCTGAGCCTTCTCTCCAGCCCCCCAATAAGCTAATTTTAAAAGATGTGTCATCTTCAGAGTAGATGGAGAGGACATGAAGTGCTGAAGACAAAAGTGAATACCGCAGCTTTCCTCAGGTCTGTGGGAGTCAAAAAAAAAAAAAAAAAAAAGCTCTGTTTCGCATTGGTCCCACACAAGAATGGCCCTATTCAGAGCAGAGGGAGTCCTATAGAAGAGTTAGGGCATAGAAGGACCAGGAGGAGACAGGAGCTCCGCAGGAAGACCAACAGAGCCAACAAATCTGGGCCCAGGGGGCGAGCGGAGACTGATGCACCAAACATGCACCAAATATGGAGAGGACCTAGGCTCCCCATTCAGATGTAGCTAAAAGGCAGCTCAATCTCCATTAGGGGTCCCCTAGTAAGGCAAGCAGGGGCTGCCCCTGCCATGGGCTCCTGCCTGCACTTTGGTCACTTCCCCCTGTTGGGGTACCTTACCTTAACATAGATGAAGAGGATGCAGGCAATCCTGATGAGACTTGGTAGGCTGGAGTCAGTTGGTAGGGGAAAAGGGCTCCCCATCTCTGAGGACTAGGGGAGGGTAAAAGGGAAGGAAGAGGGAGGGAGGGTGAGACCAGGAGGAGATGAGGGAGGGGGCTACAATTGGGATATACAGTGAATAAATTTTTTAAAAATACATTTAAATTAAAAAAAAAGAGAGAATGGGGCTGGGCATGGTGGCCCATGCCTTTAATTCCAGCACTCAGGAGGCAGAGGCAGGCGAATTTCTGAGGTCAAGGCCAGCCTGGTCTACAAAGTGAGTCCAGGAGAGGCCAGGCTAACACAGAGAGACCCTGTCTCAGGAAGAAAAAGAAAAGAAAAGAAAAGAAAAAGAATGGTCCTATTAATAGTAAATCAATGGAGGGAAAGAGGGCCCTATTCTTTTTTTTTTTTTTTGGTTGTTTGTTTTTCAAGACAGGGTTTCTCTGTGTAGCTTTGGCCATCCTGGACTCACTTTGTAGACCAGGCTGGCCTCGAACTCACAGCGATCCGCCTGCCTCTGCCTCTGCCTCCCGAGCGCTGGGATTAAAGGCATGCGCCACCACGCCCGGCTGAGGGCCCTATTCTTTACGACTAAACTACTGGCCATGGGTAGACTCTGTGAAAGAGGGCCCACTGTCTTTAGCTGTGTACCCTCTGCCGAGCCCACCAGGTTCCAACAGATAGCTTCAAGCCAAAGGTCACACAGATGGCCCTGTTTCGTCTTAGTGGGCGCCCAAACAAAGTGAACGGAAAGGAACACAAGAGAGATTTGTGGGGATGTTAGAAGGGTGTTGGGTGTGTGTGTGTGTGGGGTGGAAACAAGTCAGTATGTACACATTCAAAATTTTCTGAAACCAAGTTTAATTAATAAATATATACCTGTTGAGACTCAGGATAGACTGTGGGGAGGATTACGCATCATCAGGATGCTTACAAAGCAAGAAGTGGCCGGACGGTGGTGGCGCACGCCTTTAATCCCAGCACTCGGGAGGCAGAGGCAGGTGGGTCTCTATGGTTCCAGGCCAGCCTGGCCTACAAAGAGAGTCCAGGACAGGCCAAGGCTACACAGAGAAACCTTTCTTGAAAAACCAAACAACCAAACAAAGCAAGAAGAATGAACAAGGGACTCTATGCGTCACTGTTCTCCCCCACCCCTCCCCTCCCCACCCCGCCCCCGGGGATTGTTTCTCTTGCAGGGTACTTGCCTAAGCCTTCCCTCCGAGTCCTCCACTCGGGCCGGATAACCACCGAAGAGAGGGTGAGCCTACAGTGTGAGAAGCCACACAACCTGACAGAGTACAAAGTGTTCGCTCTGCTAAAGGAGGGAGCTCCGTCCCCCATACAGCTTCTGACGTCCGACAACGACACGGTGGGATTCATCCTTCAGAATGTGACAGTCAGTGATGCGGGAAAGTACAGCTGTGTGTACCTTGAGACGGAAGCCCCTTTCAGGGCCTCACATCCAAGCGACCATCTGGCTATCTCAGTGGCAAGTAAGGTTTTTTTTTTGTGTGTGTGTTTTGTTTGTTTGTTTGTTTGTTTGTTTTTTGGGTTTTTTCGAGACAGGGTTTCTCTGTGTAGCCTTGGCCATCCTGGACTCGCTTTGTAGACCAGGCTGGCCTCGAACTCACAGCGATCTGCCTGCCTCAGCCTCCCGAGTGCTGGGGTTAAAGGCGTGGGCCACCACGCCTGACTGCAAGTAAGGATTTTTATGATGGCAGGAGTTTGTTTTTTATTTTTTATTTTTCTAATACGATGTTGTCTGTCTCATAATGTTATGGCTTCATCACTTATACTCTGTTTTTCTCTCTTTTAAAAAAAAGATCTGTTGGCTGCCGGGCATGGTAGTGTATGCCTTTCATCCCAGCACTTTGGGAGGCAGAGGCAGGTGGATCTCTATGAGTTTGAGGCCAGCCTAGTCTACAAAGTGAGTCCAGGGCAGCCAGGGCTACACACAGAGAAACCTTGTCTCGAAAAACTAAAACAAACAAACAAACAAACAAACAAACAAACAAAAAAAGATATATTTTTTTGAAAATTGTGTGTGTGTGTGTGTGTGTGTATGGCCATATGCACATGAGTGCAGTGTACACAGAGGGCAGAAGAGGGAGGGGATAGGATCCCCTGGATCTGTAGTTACAGGTAGTTGTGATTTGCCTGATATAGGTGATGGGAACTAAAAACAGATCCTTGACAATGCCTATATATTTAAATGCTTTCCTCTAATATTCTCAGTTTCATTTCTTTTTTTTTTTTTTCTTTTTCTTTTTCTTTTTTTGGTTTTTCGAGACAGGGTTTCTCTGTGTAGCCTTGGCTGTCCTGTACTCACTTTGTAGACCAGGCTGGCCTCGAACTCACAGAGATCCACCTGCCTCTGCTTCCCGAGTGCTGGGATTAAAGTCATGCACCACCACCGCCCGGCTTCAGTTTCAGTTCTTACATTAAGGTCGTTGACTCACTTGGAGTTGACTTTGTGTAGGGTTAGGGCTAGGATCTAGTTTCATCCTATGTGTGGGAGTCCAGGTTCTCCAGCACTTGTTGAAAGGGCTGTTGTTTCCTCAGTGTAAACTTTTGACATCTTTGCCAAAGAGTGTCTGCAGCTGTGTGAGTTTGTATCCGTGTTGTCCGTTGTGTTCCATTGGTCTTTACGTCTGTTTTGTGTGTGATTGCCATACTACAGTAGCCCTTCTTTTTGTTTGTTTGTTATTCGAGACAGGGTTTCTCTGTGTAGCCTTGGTTGTCCTGAACTCGCTTTGTAGACCAGGCTGGCCTCCAACTCACAGCGATCCACCTGCCCCTGCCTCCCGAGTGCTGGGATTAAAGGTGTGCCACCACACCCGACTAGTAGCCCTTCTTGAGTGGAGCTGAGATCCATGGCATTGCAGAGGCCTCAGATGCCAGATGGAGTTCTTCTGTGCTCAAAGTTCACAGACTTTTGTAGTCTGAGGAGAGATACTGGCCTGCCACAGATTTCTACGTTCTATGAATTTCCTTTGGGCTATGTTTTGCTCATAAAACTAATTCCTAAAGTATCAAAGGAGATGGAGGCCAGGGGAGGAGGGAAGGGGAGAGTAAAGGAAGGGTATAAAAATGAGGTAAAGAAAAGATAAATAAGCCGGGCATGGTGGCGCACACCTTTAATCCCAGCACTCAGGAGGCAGAGGCAGGCAGATCGCTGTGAGTTCGAGGCCAGCCTGATCTACAAAGTGAGTCCAGGATAGCCAAGGCTACACAGAGAAACCCTGTCTCAAAAAACCAAAAAAAAAAAAAAAAAAAAAAAAAAAGAAAAGATAAATAAAGGAAAAGAGCTAAGGCCATGTGATGGCTTGAATAAGAATGGCCCCCATAGGCTCATACAGTGCGATGCTTGGTCTCCGGTTGCTGGAACTGCTTGGGAAGGATCAGGAGGTGTGGCTTTGATGACGAAGGTGTGTCACTGGAGGTGGACTTTGAGGTTTCAAAAGTCCACGCCATTCCTAGTCAGCTCTCTCTGTCACATGCTTGTGCGTCAAGAAGTGAGCTCTCGCTACTGCTCCAGCACCACGCCTGCCTGTTACCATGCTCCCCTACCGTAAGCCCCAAATTAAATGCTTTCTTTTATGAGTTGCTTTGATCACGGTGTCTTGTTACAACAATAGAAGCTCTAATCAAAACAGGCAGAATCCTAGTTAGCCTTGATTGTCATCTTGTACCAGCCTAGACTCTAGTCTGTCAGAAATAAGAGGCATCATTTGATTGGCTTGTGGGCATGTCTGTGAGGGTTATCCTGAATTGATGTAGGAAAGTCCAGGTCACTTCAGGTGATACCACTCCTCAGGCGGTTGGTCCTGAGATGTACCAAAGGACAGCTGAGCATGAGGCAGAGTGAGCCAGAGAGCAAGCTGGAAGGCAGAGTTCCTTTTTTCTTTTTAAAGATTTATATTATGTGTATGAGGGTTTTACTTGTATATTATGACTGTGGATCACATTCATGCTAGGTACCCAAGGAGGTGAGAAGAGGGTGTTGGAGCCCCTGTAATTGGAGTTATGCATGGTTGTAAATTGATTGTGTATGCTGGGAATTGAACCCAGGTCCTCTGAAAGAGCAGTCAGTGCTCTTAACCACTGAGCCATCTCTCCAGCCCTTCTCCATGGCTTTTCCTTGATGATGGATTGTAACTTCCATGATGAGATGAATTCTTTTCTCTCTCAGGCTGCTTTTGGCCAGAATGTTTTTTTTAATCATGACAACAGAAAACAAAGTAGAGTAGTCAGGATGAATACACAGAAAATAAGACTTTAAAAAAACTCCACTCATTTCAACACTCATAAAACCCTCTGTTTGTGTGTTCAGGGGTTAAAACTGCAAAGAATGGACAGCTGTCCACTGGCCAATGTCTAGGTGGATGGAAGAAAGTCAGGTCTGGTGGATGCTTTGGGGGAAGAAGGATGCTCCTTACAAACAGTGTCTTTCTGTTTTTCAGTTTCCTCAAGTGCCGTATCAGTATGTTATAGCAAAACCAATCTCATCCGGCTGGGAATGTCTGCCATGTTTGTGGTGTTTATGACAGTTTTCCTGGCTGAAGCCTGGTACAGCCAGAGGGTGTCACCCAGCCGACCCAGGTGAAATAACTAAGACTCCCCCCCTCCCTCCATTTCACAGACTGTTGGGTAGGTATGCGGAGTTGTTGGCCACCAAATTAATGGAGCTATGACCGAGAAATAGAAAACAGCCAGATGTCATGATGCACACCTTTAATCCTAGACTCTGTCTATATACCTGGCTGGCCTTGAACTCACAGAGATCCCTATCTCTGCCTCCTGAGTTCAGGGATTAAAGGTGTGTGCCACCACACCCGGCAAATTAAATTTTGTTTTTCCAGACAGGGTTTCTCCTTGTAACAGCCTTGACTGTCCTGGACTTGCTTTGTATAGCCCAGACTGGCCTCGAACTCACAGAGCTCCACCTGCCTCTGCCTGCCCAGTGCTGGGATTAAAGGCGTATACCACTACTCACTGCCCGGTGAGTTAATATTTCTTACTCTAGGACTTTTCACTGACCGCCTGAGGTATAAGACATGGAGACTTCTAATATAGTTTAAAGCTTAGGTCTTTTGCTGAGGCAGTCTTCCAGCTACTGTTTAAAGTTACCCTGATTATTCTATCCTGGAACCTGTCACATGGCTAGCTCTAGACTTCCCTGCTTCCCTCCAGCTCTTGTCCACTTCCAAACTTGCTGCGTCTACTTTCCTCCCTCCTCTGCGGTCACTCTCTCTGCCCAGAAGTCCACCTCTTGTACTTCCTGCCTCAGATATTGGCTGTCAGCTCTTTATTACAACCAGCAGCAAGACGACATCTGATACATCTCTTAGATTGGTTGCCTTTAGGTAGAGGAGGAAGGATGAAATTTACAAAATAGAAAACCTGGTGTTTGGCCATAGAAATTACAATACCAGCTGGGCATGGTAGCACACGCCTTTAATCCCAGCACTCGAGAGGCAGAGGCAGGTGGATCTCTGTGAGTTCGAGGCTAGCCTGGTCTACATAGTGAGTCCAGGACAGCCAAGGATACACAGAGAAACCCTGTCTTGGGGGAAAAAAAAAAAAAAAAAAATATATATATATATATATATATACACACATACACACAGAGAGACAGGTAGGTGGGACACGGTGGTGCATGCCTTTAATCCCAGCACTCAAGGGAGGCAGAGGTGGGTTGATCTCTGTGAATCTAGGACAGGCAGGGCTATTACCCAGAGAAACCTTGTCTCCAAAGAAAAGAAAAGAAAGAAAAGAAAAAGAAGAAAAAGAAAAGAAAATACAGAGACATACCTTCATGCTATTGGAGGAAGGTCACCCTAACACTTTCACAACTAAATTCAGGTCTAATCTTCTTAACCGACAGGCCCTACAGCACCCCAGGGTCACCGTGAATCCTTGATCAAGGTGGACAAGTAGCTATTGAGTATTCTATGAAGCCCGCACTGCCCGTGCTTTGAGAGCCATCCAGGGATAGGACGACAGCTCCATCTCCTCATTCCTTCCGTGGTACAGATGCTCACTGGATATTCAGATGCTCACTGGATACTTCACTGCTTTCCAGCTACTTCATTGAAAACTTTTTTTTTTTTTTTTTTTGCTACAGATAGGGCATGCCACCTAGAACATAAACCAAAGCTTAGATACTATAGATCTGTTTCTGTGTTCATAATTATGTTAGTACGATCTACAAGGCTTTATTTTTTGTTTTTGTTTTTGTTTTTTTTCGAGACAGGGTTTCTCTGTGTAGCCTTGGCTGTCCTGGACTCACTTTGTAGACCAGGCTGGCCTCAAACTCACAGTGATCCGCCTGCCTCTGCCTCCCGAGTGCTGGGATTAAAGGCGTGTGCCACCACGCCCGGCTCCTATAAGGCTTTGTTTTATAGTTTCCTTAGAATTTATTTTGTGTACTTTCTCAGGTATCCTTGGCTCTGTGTATGTAGTATGCAAATTATGTACTTTTATGCAGTATGTATTACATGTACCTAATATACAATTAATTGTAATGCTTTTGATAAATTATTGGGTTGACGCTTTGTTCATTTTGTGTGTGCACACATGTATGTATTTGGGCTTGCATGTGTGCACGTGGAGGCTAGTATCATGTGTCTTTCCTTTATTACTCTCCACCATATCTTAAAAGATTTATTTTTGTGCTGGAGAGGTGGCTCAGAGGTTAGGAGCACTGGCTGTTCTTCTGAAGGTCCTGACTTCAGTTCCTGGCAACCACATGGTGGCTCTTGACCATCTGTAGCAAGATCTGATGCCCTCTTCTGGTGTGCAGGCATACGTACAGGCAGAAGACTGTATACATAATAAGTAAATTTTTTAAAACAGATTTATTTTTATTTATGTGTGTGTGACATATGTGCAGATGCCCACAGCCAGAAGAGGACATTTGTAATGCTCTTACCTTTTTTTCTTTTTTTTGGTGTTTTGAGACAGGGTCTCTCTGTGTAGACTTGGCTGTCCTGGACTTGCTTTGTAGACCAGGCTAGGCTGGCCTCGAACTCACAGCGATCCACCAGCCTCTGCCTCCGGGGTGCTGGGATTAAAGGCATGCGCCACCACACCTGGCTTGACATCTGCAGGTTCACAGACTGTTTCACTGCAGCTTCCTCGTGCCGCAAAAGGGGGCTTGGGATTCCACGAATCGAATCCAAAGTCCTATAAAGTCATACCAGGAATTATGAAATCATCAGTTCCTCTAAACAGCATTATGACATGGAAGTACATCTTCAATTTGATCTGCACAACAGAGTGAGGCGAATACACCAGAGCGTTGGCAAAGTGAGGATTTTTTCATACTCAACTGCGTTATGCCAGACATATGAGACAGGCATGGGAAAGTAAAATAGCAAAAAGCAATCTAAAGACAAGAGCCCTGAGGGACCGCACCAGTCTCAGGGAAAATCCAGCGTCGGTATGCTAACCAGTGGAGTGTCTCCAGAAAACTTTACTTGCGTTTTATAATTCTCCCTGGGTGATCTCCTGACAGGAGAGGAGAGGTGGGGTGAGGGCCTGGGAGGAGTGGAGAGAGGGGAATACCTGAATATGTTATATGAGAAGAATGAAATAGTAATAATAATAATGATGATGATGATGATAATAATAATAATAATAAACAACTCAGGTATACCGAGCACTTTACTTGCTCTACCATATCCCTAGCCTGCCTTTTAAAATTATTCTATTTACCTTTTGTGCTTTTGCTTTTTTTGTTTGTTTGTTTTTGTTTTTTGAGGCAGGATTTCTCTGTTTAACAGAGCCCTGGCTATCCTGGACTAGAACTTACAGACATCCTTCTGCCTCTGCCTCCCGAGTGCTGTGATTAAAGCCATGTGACAGCACACCTGGCTTATAAAGATTATCTTCTTTATGATGTCTTTTTAATGCTAAACAACCAAAAATGCCTTTTCTTTAAAGACTAAAGCTTTTGGGGCTGGTGGCATGGCTAATCAGGTAAAGGCACTTACCACCAAGTCCAGGGATTAGCGTTTGAGGCCTGGAAAGCGGTAATTAATCATCTCTTTTGTTTGTTTGTTTGTTTTGTTTTTTGAGACAGGGTCTCTATGTGTAGCCTTGGCTGTCCTGGACTCGCTTTGTAGTCCAGGCTGGCCTCGAACTGACAGTGATCCTCCTGCCTCTGCCTCCTGAGTGCTGGGATTAAAGGCGTGAGCCACCACACCCGACTTATCTCTTGCAAGTTATTCTTTCACCTATACATAGCCCCTGTAAGACCCAGAGGCTAGGTCCTACTTCCTGGAGCCCAATGAGACAGAGAGGCCAGTCCGATGGAAACAGCAAGGGATGCTTTATTGTTGCATTGTGATGGAGTCTAACAAGGTTTATTGAGGCTGGAGACCCCGAATAAGTAAAGCTTGGGTCTTTTATACCCTTACAGAAACCGATTTGGCAGTTAAATCGAGTTGTTGGACCATGATTGGCTCTTAAAATGACTGGTTACTAGTTATTTTACCCTGAGGGGGCAAGAGCTCAGCTCCAGACATATATGTGCTGTCAGGTGTTTGGGACAGGTATGAAGGTGTGGTTTTTCTCAGAAAGGATAGAACAGCCCTGAAGCCATCTCGGAAAGTACCGAGTGGCCAGGGTTGAAAAACAACTTTTCTATCTCTTTGCCCCCATTACGTATGTGTGTGTGGAAGGAATATGACCTTGCCTCAGACTGGACCTAAGGTGAAAGCAGTCTTGGGTGGCTTGATCCCACTGATACCCCACTGAGATAAACATCTGTGTGGAGCCGGGGCGTGGTGGCGCATGCCCCTAATACCAGCACTGGGGAGGCAGAGGCAGGCGGATTGCTATGAGTTCGAGGCCAGGACAGCCAAGGCTACACTGAGAAACCCTGCCTCCAAAAACAAAACAAACAAAAACTCAACAACAACAACAAATCATCTGTGATAAAACTGACAGGAGCCATTTGGGGGCCCGGGATTAACAACCTAGGCAGGGACTCCAGCTGGGCCATTGTATTGCAAAGTGACAACCATAGACAGGAGGAGGTAACCTGGGGAGAATTCTACCCAAATGGCAGGGGTAGTGGGGGCGGAGTGCAGAGGCTGCAACTTCGGACCTAGAGCAGTACTGCTTTCTCTTCTGTTGGGCAGAGGGTCTGCGAGATTTTCGGAGAATTATGCCAAGGGATTTGCCTCAGGGAACTGAATCCCAGAAGGCTTCACTCTTATTCTCCTTTAACTGTTTTCCAGATCTAGCCAATGGACAGGACATTCTCCACAGTTGAGTGGAGTCTGACTTTCACAGGAACTCTGGTGCCCCATATTTGACCATGTCCCCTTGATGGGGAAGCCTGGTGGCATTCAGATGAAGGATAGCACATTACCAAGAAGAGACTTGATACCCTATGAGCATATACAGGGGGAGGAAGTCCCCCTCAGTCACAGTCATAGGGGAGGGGAGCAAGGGGAAAATGGGAGGGAGGGAGGAATGGGAGGATACAAGGGATGGGATAACCATTGAGATGTAATATGAATAAATTAATAAAATAAAAAATAAATTCATAGTGAAGTTTAATTGTTAAGGAACCAGAGCCAACATGTGTACATGGGCACTGTTAGGGTTCTGCTTTATTCTGCCTATCTGTGATGTCACTGCTTACTGGCCATGGGGGCGTGGCCCTGCCCTGGGCCATATAAGAGACACCCTCCGCGTGGTGCTCTCACTCTCTCTACTTCTCACTACTTTACCTCTCTCTACTTCTCTACCTTCCCCCCTCCCTCTCTCCTCTCTCTCTCTCTCTCTCTCTCTCTCTCTCTCTCTCTCTCTCTACCTCTCTACTTCCCTCTCCTCTCTCTCTGGGGTTCTCCCTTTCCTTCTCCCCCCATGCTCATTTAATAAACTCTGTATAACATAATATCTGCCCGGTACCTTGTATTCTATCATCCGCCTTAATCTTTAATTTTTATATATAACAGGCACACACTAAATAAAGCATGTAAAATAAAAATAAAAACCAACTTTTGTATCCTATCATAGAACCTGTTGCCTTAAACAGGAGGGCTCTCGGTCTTACTTAGCAGACCACCATGTGTAGAAGCTGGAGAGATTGTTGCTCTTTCAGAGGACCCAGGTTCAGTTTCCAGTACCCACATGCTGGCTCGAAAGCATCTATAACTCTGGTTCCAGGGAGATCTAACGACTTCCTCTGATATCCACATGTCCCAGGCATACATGTGATATACAGACATACGTGTAGGCAAGCATGATAAAAGAACTTTGAGGAGTGCTAAAATAGTCTGGTACACCACGTTGGGAGAAAGAAATCTGATAGGTAATAGGCATGGCAGATGATAGGTGATAGATATGTCAGACTCCGATCGCCTGAGTCTATTCCTGGAAGCCCGATTGAGAGCCAGAGTCCAGAGTGGATACAAAAGCAAGGGAATTTTATTGAGCCGATGTGCCGGGGTCCACCAAGCTCAGAAGAGTTGGAAGACTCCCGAATAGCAGGAGCAAAGGGCTTTTTATACTTTTACAGAGTACAAACATGATTGGCTAGTTGACCTTTAAAATGATTGGCTAAGCAATGGTGTGAGCGGAAGAAGGGGCACAGTTTTCTCAGTGAGCTAACAATAGTTGGGGACTTTTTCAACTAGGAGGGGGAGGTAAGCACATTCCTGAGGTAATAGAAATTTAAACACAAGCTGGTCGTCCTTAGATCAGGCTGGACTCTTCAGATAGATAGATAGATAGATAGATAGATAGATAGATAGATAAATAGATGATAGAATAGATAATACAGCCGGGCGTGGTGGCGCACGCCTTTAATCCCAGCACTCGGGAGGCAGAGGCAGGCAGATCGTTGTGAGTTCGAGGCCAGCCTGGTCTACAAAGTGAGTCCAGGATGGCCAAGGCTACACAGAGAAACCCTGTCTCAAAAAAAAAAAAAAAAAAAAGAATAGATAAAATAGATAGATAGATATAGGTGATAAATAGATAGGTAGATGATTGATAGATGGTAGAAATAGGTGATAGATATAGACAGATGATAGATAGATAGACAGACAGACATGTTGGCTCTGTTTCTTAACAATTAAACTTTATTATACAACCCAACTAGCTTACACAAGAGGGAAAAGAGGTTAAAGGAAAAAAAGAGTGAACCTTCCAGGATTCATTCCACGGGATGGGTCCCTAGGTGTCTCTGGCCTGTGCGCTGGTCCGGCCTGTTCGCTGATCCTCTTCCCGATCCACGTGCGCTCAAGCCCAGTCTGAACCTGCTGCTTTCTCTGTCCTCTCCACATGCCTGTATATCACATGCAAGGGGTGGTCTCTCTCTCCCACTGAAGGTCAATTAGAAACACAATAGTCCAGGTGGAGTCCCGAGGTCCACTTCCTAAATTCCAGGCCCCAGGTTGGCTCCACCCAGTCTGTCTCAAGATTAATCTCAGGGAGTATCCGTGGTGTGTCCAAGGGCAAAGCCCTCCAAGACTGCTTTCACCTGTGACAAAGTTTACAATCCTTCCCACACAGATAGACAGACAATGTCATAGTATGGATCAGAAATGGCTCTGACCCAGATTAAGAGATCAGTCACCTTTAAAGGGTGGGGCCTAGTAGAAGATGTGGACTCTCTGGGAGTATATATTGTGTATAGGACATAGTAATATCATACTTCCTTCCTTCTTTTCTTTTCCTCCCCCCAAAAGGAAACTGGCTTTCCTTCACCATATAATTCTGCCATAATAAGCAATCTCAACAGAGATCCCAGTGGTACCAACAGTTAGACTGACACCTCAGAAACCAGGAGCAAAAACCAAAACTTTGCTCTTTATTATTTATTTATTTATTGGGTTTTTTTTGTTTGTTTGTTTGTTTTGTTTTGTTTTGTTTTGTTTTGTTTGAGACAGGGTTTCTCTGTGTAGCTTTGGCTGTCCTGGACTCCATTAGTAGACCAAGCTGGCTTTGAACTCACAGAGAGCCACCTGCCTCTACCAAGTGCTGGGATTACAGGCGTGTGCCACCGTGCCCAGCAACTTTCTTTTTTTTTTTTTTGTTTTTTGTTTTTTGTTTTTTCAAGACAGGGTTTCTCTGTGTAACAGCTTTGGCTGTCCTGGACTCCATTTGTAGACTAGGCTGGCCTCGAATTCACATCAATCCACCTGTCTCTGCCTCCCAAATGCTGAGATTAAAGGGGTACACCACCATGCCTGGCAACTTTCCTCTTTGTAAGTTGATTTATCCTGAGTATTTATTACTGAAACAAAAAGCCAGCTGGCACACATACCTAGCTAGAGAGCTATGATGTCCCTAAAATGTGCCCTAAGGTTTATACATTTGACTTTGTAAATGATAGCACTCATTAAAAAGAAGTTAGGGTGTGGGAAGTAGGTCAGTAGGTAGAGTGCTTACCTAGAACAAGCACTACGCCCCAGGGTTCGATTCCCAGGACTGCATAAAATGAGCATGGTAGCAATCTCAGCACTTGGAAGATGGAGGCAGAAGGATTAGATGTTCAAGGTTAAGTCTGTAGGGATGGCTCAGCCACTAAGAGCACTCTGGCTCTTGGACAGGATCTGCATTCAGTTCCCGGCACATACACGGAGAGGCTCACAGCTTGTAACTCCAGCTCCAGGAGATCTGCTATCCTCTTCTGACATCTGTGCACACCAACACGTATGTGCAGATACCCATACACAGTCACATACAGATTGTTGCTAAAACCCCTTTTCTGGCAAAGATGTAAATAACATCTACCCCTCTTCTTTTCTTTTCTTTTTTTTTTTTTTTTTTTTGGTTTTTCAAGACAGGGTTTCTCCATGTAGCTTTGGCTGTCCTGGACTCACTTTCTAGACCAGGCTGGCCTCGAACTCACAGAGATCCCCCTGCCTCTGCCTCCCGAGTGCTGGGATTAAAGGCGTGCGCCACCACGCCCTGCTGCCTCTTCTGTTTTTTGTTTTTGTTTTTGTTTTTTCGAGACAGGGTTTCTCTGTGTAGTCTTGGTTGTCCTGGACTCGCCTTGTAGACCAGGCTGACCTCGAACTCACAGTGATCCACCTGCCTCTGCCTCCCGAGTGCTGGGATTAAAGGCGTGTGCTACCATGCCCAGCTCCTCTGCCCCTCTTCTTAAGGTCCCAGTGACAAACTGAAGTACAATCCCACCAAAGTTCACTCAGTTCTCAATCTATGGGTCACACAACCCCTTTGGGGGGTCACGTATCAGATGTCCTACATAATCAGATATTTACATTGTGATTAACAACAGTAGCAAAATTACAGTTATGAAAGTAGCAATGAGGGCCAGGGAGATGGCTCAGAGGTTAAGCACACGAACCTCTCTTCTAGAGGACTTGAGTTCAATTCCCAGCAACCACTTGGTGGCTCACAACCATCTGTAATGTGATCTAATGCCTTCTTCTGGCATGCAAGTGTACATGCAGGCAGAACACTGTATACATAATAAATAACTAAATCTTAAAAAAAAAAAAAGAAAGAAAGAAAGTAGCAATGAAAATAACTTTATGGTTAGGGGGTCTAGCAAACACAAAGCCCTGGGTTCAATTTCCAGCACTACTTAAACCGTATGTGATGGCACATATCTGTAACGCCACCAGGAAATACCAGAAGTGCTGAGGCACCCTGAGATCCTGTCTGAAATACAAAACAAAATAAAATGAAAATAAATAAATAAATAAATAAAATGAAAATAAGAGAGAAACTGTCTGGTTTCTGTGACTCTTCCTGAGTAACGAGAAACGGATCACCTCTGTTAGGAAAGGGGTATTGGCCAATGTCTATCAACCGCCATATCTGCTTCTCAGTTTACATGAATCTCAGCATTGACATGCTCAAGTCATCTCAATATGAAGCCTGCAAGCTCAGCGTTAGGCCTTTCGGAAGTTACCTGTGTCCGGCCTGATATTTGACAGAGACAGAAGAAGACCAAGGGAGTCACGGTCTCTGAAGGGGTTTATAGGAGTATGTTGCAACAGATAGCACCAACAACACATTTCCTGAGAGTGGACGTGGGAGGAAGGAACTGAGCAGCCAGCTCAAAACCACCTCTGCCTAACCCCTGAGGTTGGAGAGACTACTGCGCTACCCTGCTCATAGTCTTTTGCAGAGAGTAGACCTGACGAAGAAGACCCTTGGACCAGCTGCTGAGCCACCATGGTCCCTAGGCTCCTCTCTCTTCTCTACCTCCGTAAGTTGCTCAAGGGTCATTCATTCAGTCTCCAGGAAATCATAAAGCTAAGCCACCACCACCCGGCTTTCTCTCTCTCTCTCTCTCTCTCTCTCTCTCTTTTTCTCTTTTTGCCTATAAATAGTTTTTGGTGGCCGGGCGTGGTGGCGCATGCCTTTAATCCCAGCACTCCGGAGGCAGAGGCAGGGGGATCGCTGTGAGTTCGAGGCCAGCCAGGTCTACAGAGTGAGTCCAGGACAGCCAAGGCTACACAGAGAAACCCTGTCTTGAAAACCCCCCAAACCCCCCCCCCAAAAAAAATCATAAACCTGATGAGATATTTAGATGAGAACTGGAGCCAGAACTCAACCAGATCAGTGTCCTGAGGGCATAGGACCAGCCAGAAGTCTCAGTGAGCACACTGTACATGTTAGGGCAAAACCAATGCGCAACATGTAGTAGACATAGATGGGGGGTGGTGGAATAGGAGCTGAGGCTATAGTTCTTTTGGCAGAGTGCTCACCTAGTGTACATGAGGCCCTAGGTCATCCCCAGTACTGTAAATCAAGCATGGTGTCATGAATCTGTAGTCCCAGTACATGGAAGATAAAGACAGGCAGGTAGTAAATTGAAGGTCATTTAAAGCTAAGTAGGAAGTTCAAGGACAGCTTGGATTACTTGAGATTCACACACCACACACACACACACACACACACACACACACACACACACACACACACGTAAAGCAGACAGATCATGGATATAATCTAAACGGACTAAAACTAGAAAGTTCTATATGCTCTTGCTAGCCAAGGTTGAATCAGCAGCCGGCTATTTCTTTTCTAGGAAGCCAATGACCTCAGAAAGGCCATTTGTTTGTTTGTTTGCTTGTTGAGATAGGCTCTTACTATGTAGTCCTGGCTGACCTAGAATTTACTACACAGACCAGGCTGGCCTTGAACTCACAGAGATCCTCCTGCTGAGATTACAGCTGTGTGCCACCAAGCCCCTCTCTTTTTGACATAACTATATCAGTGGATAAGTGGGTATTAAATAACTCTCTTAGCAGGGGGTTGTGGTTATTTTGGCAATGTGGTCTAACAAATGTTTACTACTAGCCCTATAATTATTATTATGGTGATACTTTCTTTTCTTTTCTTTCCTTTTTTTTTTTCCCCGAGATAGAGTTTCTCTGAGTAACAGCTCTAGGTGTCCTGAAACTTTCTCAGTAGACCAGACTGGCCACGAACTCACAGAGATCCACCTGCCTCTGCCTCCCAAGTGCTGGGATTAAAGGCTTGTGCCACCACTGTCCACTTTATAGTGGTATTTTCTAATCTGCTAGCAATCGTTGAAGACACAGACACCTGTTATATTTTAAAATAGCCTCAGTTAACATGGGGCAAGGGAAAAAAAACTACTTCCCATAGTGGGGCAGGTATCTCATACCCTGCCCCAATCCCATGCAGTCTGCTTCTAACAATTTCTATAGAGCTATCCATAATCCCAAATACCTGCTAATTATCATCATCTGGTCCAAGTCTCCATCCATGTGCTTCTTCCTGAACCTAACCCAGGGCACCAGCCTCCCTTCTTCCTCTCTTCTCCTTCAGTCTCTCCTCCTCTTCTCGTCTCTTTTTCCAAAAGTCTGAGAATGTTAACCATGCCCATGTCCCATTTGCCCTGCCCAGGTGTGTTGGCTTTCTTTCTTTCTTTCTTTCTTTTTTTTTTTATTAATTTATTCTTGTTACATCTCAATGGTTATCCCATCCCTTGTGTCCTCCCATTCTTCCCTCCCTCCCATTTTCCCCTTATTCCCCTCCCCTATGACTGTTCTGAGGGGGTGTGTTGGCTTTCTATTGGCCAAATAGACAATGTTACATAGCAATCTTGGGGCACAGAGACAGCAAGCAACACTTAGCCTCAAAATACATCAGACCAGCCTCCAACAGGGTGTGGTGGCACACACCTGTAACCCAGCTCTAGAGAGGTGGAGGCAGGAAGATCAGAAGTTCAAAGTCGTTCGGTTACATAGTGAATTTGAACTCAGCCTGCATTACATGAGACCCTATGTCAAATAGTAATAATAAACCATGTACGGTAGGACATCTTTAATCCCAGTCCTGTGGAGGCAGAGGCAGGTGGATCACTGAGAGTTTGAGGCCAGCCTGGTTTACATAGCAAGTTCCAGGCCAGCCAGGGCTACATAGTGAGACCATTCTGGCTCACCCCCTGCTTAAAAACCAACAACAACAAAAACAAAAGACAAACAAACAAACAAACAAAAAAATCCCAAAACCTTCTAAAGAAAATCAAGTTTGCCTTTACAAGTTAGAAATTTGATCTGAGTTTGCAGACTGAAGTGATTTGCTGTATATCTCAGAGACTGTGAGGAAACTGAATTTCAGCCCAGGTGTGTCAAACCCCAACAATACTACAGACCCCGTGTTGCCCCGATGTTCAATGAACAGGGCCCAATTACAGGGGTCCTTGTTGTGGGACCATCTAGGGGATATTTGAAGGGACTTGGGGCTTGTTTTGATTTTGTTGTTGGCATAAACTAGAGTTATCTAGGAAGAAGCTCATTTGGGAAAAAATACCTCCATCAGATTGCTTGAAGATGAATCTGTGGGACATTTCATATCTCTCTCTCTCTCTCTCTCTCTCTCTCTCTCTCTCTCTCTCTCTCTCCCTTACTTCTTTTCCTTCCTTTTCTATGGTACACTTCAAAAACTCGCATGCCCTCCTTGCACAGGGGCTACACTAATCTCTGTATCACTTCAACTTCCTTATATATACTGCTTAAGAGAGCACAGGTGCATTTTCTTGATTAATGGTTGCTGTGGGATGCCTCAGACCCCTGTGGGTGGTGTGACCCCTGGGCAAGTGGTCCTCAGGAGTATAAGGAAGCAGGCCGGGCAAACCTTGGGGAGCAAGCCAGGAAGTAGTACTTCTAGTCTCTGCATCACTTCCTGCTTCCGGGTTCCTTCCGGACTTCCCTCAGTAATGGAGTGTGATTGGAGGGTTGCGAGCTGAAACGAACCCCTTCCTCCTCAGGTTGTTTTTGGTGCTTTAATATCACTGCAGTAGAAACCGGAACTAAAGGCGGGAGGTGGCGGTACACTCCTTTAATTCCAGCGCTTGAGAGGCAGGTGAACCTCTTGAGTTCAAGGCCAGCCTGGTCTATAGAGAGAGTTTCAGGACAGCCAGGGCTGCACAGAGAAACCTTGTCATGAAAAGAAAAGAAAGGAAGGAGGAAGGGGGGAGAGAGAGAGAGAAGGGGGGCGGACAGGGGAATGAAGTGAAGGGTTCTTGAGTAGGACAGACCAACCCCACCCTCTCTGGCTTTTTGAGACAGGGTTTCTCTACATGGCTCTGGCTATCCTGCCTCTGTCTCCCAGGTTCTGGGATTAAAGCCTTGCATCACCACCTACCAGTTTTCTACAGCCTTTTTGTTGTTTTTCTTTTTGACTGATGCTTTCTCAGGGTGTAAGGTTAGGCACTGGGACAGTGAACAGCCCCAAAGGCACTTTGGACCAGTAGTTTCTGCACGTTTGGTTACATGACCTTGAAGAATGAATTTCACAGACAATGCATATGAAGTTGGTTTTTTCTTTTCCTTTTTTAGTTTAATATTTTCTTTCTGATAATCTTTCTGATACATGGCATTGCATCTGCATCATTCCCGCCCTCCATCTCATCCCAACGCCTCATGTCTGACGTTCCAAACTCAGCAATCTCTTCTTTAATTATCGTTGATATATATATAAATATATCAATGTGTGACACACACACACATATATATACATACATACCGGCATACATACATACATACATACATGCATACGTATGTGTGTGCATGTGTAGATGAGCGCATATATACAATGTGCTGAGTCCTTTTAGCTTTACTGTTATGGATATGTGTCCAGGAATGACCACTTAACATTGGCCAACCTGTGTGAGAGCTCATCTCTGGAGGAGACTGACTTTCCTGTCAACAATCTCCATTCACGATCCGTAGCTGTTCATTTAGGGTGACACCACGTGGAGGCATGAAGAGTTTGCTTAGAGATTTATTTTTATTATATTTATTTATTTGTGTGCACTGGAAATGAGTTGAGAAGTGCGTGTGTGTTCACGGGCGCACACGTGTGTGTTTGCAGGTGTGCATGCATGTGTGGAGGCAAGAGGTGTCCACACCTCAGGTGTCACTGAGCTCAAGGGACTACCCCTGTCTCCACATCCCCAGCATGGCACTACAAGCACATGCCACCACAGGGATATTTTTCACATAGACGTTGGAGATGAAGCACGCTTACACTGGGAGATTTACTGACTGAACCATCTGTTAGTAAACAGGCAGCGATACAGTCACCCGTAAAGGTCCTGATGACAGTGGGGAAACAAGCAACACCAAAGCCACTACAGAAGCATGTTGGCAGAAACACGTCACCACCCCATGCTAGCATGACTCAAGCCCCCTAAACCACGTGTGCACCTTCTGCGCATGCGTATGTACTTCCTGCGCACACGCTAGATAGTTTATAAAGGGAACTCCTCCCACTCTTCTCTCTCTCCCCTTGTGTCTCCCCAGAGAATGTTTATGCACCCCATTAATAAACCTCTTAAGTGAATCTACTGCGTGGCGTAATTCCATCCCTCCACACAGCTCTGACGTTCACTTTTTTTTTTTTTTTTTTTCGTTTTTCGAGACAGGGTTTCTCTGTGTAGCCTTGGCCATCCTGGACTCACTTTGTAGACCAGGCTGGCCTCGAACTCACAGCGATCCACCTGCCTCTGCCTCCCGAGTGCTGGGATTAAAGGCATGAGACACCACGCCTGGCTGACGTTCACTTCTTACACCATCTCTCCAGCCTCCCTCCACTGGGGCTTTTTTGTTTTAACACAGGCTCTCTCTACAGAGGCCTGGCTGTTCTGGAAATCAGGATGTGGACCAGGCTGGCCTCGAACTCGCAGAGGTCGTCCTGCCTCTGACTCCTGAGGACTTGGATTAAAGGCGTGCACCACTTCCTCCACAGGGGTCTTGATAGTGTTAGGAGCAGGCTAATTTCTTCTCTCTCCAGTGTCCTACAAGGCTGGTGCTCCTTCCCTGGAGGAGAGCTGATGACCCAATGAGACCCAGGCTCCTGGCAGAGAGGGTGACTGTATGAAGCCTGGGGATAGGGATGAGAAATGGAATGGTTTGTGGGAGTTTATAGAACCAAGAGAGAGATGGACAAAATGATAAAGGCCAGTCTGAGAAACCGAAGCCACAGCCCAGAGTGGGGAGCATGCAGCTCCTGACAGGGAGGCCCCAAATGATAACATGACAGCGCTCTTGGGGTGCCACCTCAGGACCAGAGAGGGTGAGTAGGTGACCCCTAGGAAGGAACTTGTGTTTCATATGTGATTTCTCCACCCTCCCACCCCCGCAGGGCTTTGTGTTGGGCAAACAGACATTCCTGACAATGGTAAGTGGGTCTTCAGGCAAACTCTCCTTGATCCTTCACCCCCAAAACCCTGTATTTTCCCTCCCCCTTTTGTATCTTTTGTGTGTTTGTCCATGTGCATATGTGTGAGTACACGCGTGTGTGTGCATACATGTAGAATAACTTTGGTGTTATTTCTCTCAGAGTCGTCCATCTTCTTTCTTTCTATCTATCTATCTATCTATCTATCTATCTATCTATCTATCGACAATGTCCTTCATTGGACCCCGGGGCTGCCAATCCAGCCAGACTAGCTGGTCAGGAAAGCCCCCAGGGATCCAGTTGTCACCACTTCCCTGGCAATGGCATTACAAGCATGCCCTGCCACACCCTGATTTTTTAAAGTGGATTCCAGGCATCTAACTCTGGTATTCATGCGTAACAAACATTTAACTAATTGAGCTATTTCCCCAGTGCTCTCTCCTTTTTAAAAAAATTTTATATTTTTAGATTTATGTATTTATTTATTATACAGTGTTCTGCCTGCATTTACACCTGCACACCAGAAGAGGGCGTTAGATCTTGTCATAGACGGTTGTGAGCCACCATATGGTTGCTGGGAATTGAACTCAGGACCTCTGGAAGAGCAGCCAGTGCTCTTAACCTCTGAGCCATCTCTCCAGCCTGCTCTCTCCTTCTAAAAGAAAAAGAGGAAAGCGGGTGCAGTGGGGCATGGGGTACAAGTCTGGGAGCAGGCAAGTACGCTGGATGCAGCCCTGGGTTCTATTTCCTTCCAGGGGCTTCTCCAAAGCCCAGCCTCAGTGCCTGGCCCAGCTCAGCGCTTCCCATCAGGAGTAGCGTGACATTGCGATGTCAGAGCCTTACCCCGAGTAAATACTTCATCCTCAGAAAGGAAGGGCTCTTTTGGGGTTCTGCGGAGCCGTATAATCTGACCGAGGAGACTGCTGACTTTCATATCACCGAGCTTCGACAGAGTGATGGAGGACACTACACCTGTGAATACTACAGCAAGTGGCCCCCCCGCCACACTGTCACAGTCCAGCGATGCCGTTCTTCTTCTGGTCACAGGTGAAGAAGGCCTGCAGGGCGGCGATCTTCAGACGCCGGTCGAGGGGGGGCGGACTACAAGACGGGAGGAAGTAGAGGGGTGGGATCTCCAGAGCAAGTTAGATGTGCAGGAGGTGGCTCCGCCCTAGGGTTTGTGGGAGGGAAAAACCAAACCAAACCAACCAACCACGCAACAACGCCCCCCCCCCCCCGAAGATCAAGAATGAGCATCTTCTTCCCTTCACCTCAGAGCATCTTTTTCTCTTCTAGGGTACTTACCTAAACCTTCTCTCCAGGCCCACCACCGGGGCACAGTGACTGCAGGAAGCAAGGTGACTTTGCAGTGCCAGAAAGCAGGCAGCGGCGTGCTGGGACCCGTAAGGTTTGCGTTGCTGAAGGTGGGTCGGTCGTCCCCTGTGCAGACGAGGAGCCCTACCGGAATGGCGTTAGATTTCTCTCTTCAGACTGTGACAGCCAGAGATTCGGGGAAATACAGCTGTGTGTACTACCAGGCAAAGGCTCCCTATAGAGCCTCAGCTCCCAGCGATCTCCTTGAGATCTCTGTGATAGGTAAGGGTTTGTGTAATTTTGTGAACACCTGTGTGCGTGCGTGCGTGCGTGCGTGTGTGTGTGTGCATTGTAGTTAGCCGACTTTTTAAAGCTATGAAATATGTTCATTTATTATTATTATTATTATTATTATTATTATTATTATTATTACTATTATTATTACTATTATTGTTATTTTAAGACAAGGTCTTGTGACTCATCATGTAAACCAGGCTAGCCCCAAATCCGCAGAAATCTGCCTGCCTTTGCCTCAGAACACTAGGACTGAAGGGAGTACACTGCTACTCTGGCCTCCTATTATTTTAATTAATCTTTCAGGTTAATAGAAAGCTAATCTTAATATTTAGAATCACTGAGAAGACAAACCTCTGGGCTTGCCGGTGAGCGATTTTTCTGGATTAGGTTATGAGGTAGGGAGTATAGGTGATACCATCAATGGGCTGGGGCCCCAGAGGAAATAAAAAGGCTAAAGTGAGCTAAGCCCCTCCTTCCTGACTGAGGCGCAACCCGACCTCACGCTCTTGCAGCCGCCTTTCCCACCAAGCCTTTCGACAGCGACCCCACACAGTGAGTCACAAATCAGCCTTTCCTTCCGTTGCTTTCAGCCGCACACAAAGTAAGGATCAGGGTGACTCTACAAGCAATAAGGATTTTTACTCCCACTCCAACTGCCCCATCTCTTCTCCAAGTTAGTTTCAATGTCTGCTTTGTTATTAAATGCAGCCCATTATAATCTCTTTATTCACCCTTCATTTTCTTCCCCACTTCTCATGACCCCTGTATAGTTTAGTGACCCCATACGTAAATCCACACGTACATATAACTTTAAATCTGGGTTACGTTTGAAACTTTTTGTTTTGTTTTGTTTTGGTTTTTTCAGACAGGGTTTCTCTGTGTAGCCTTGGCTGCCCTGGACTCACTTTGTAGATCAGGCTGGCCTCAAATTCACAGTGATCCACCCGCTTCTGCCTCCCGAGTGCTGGGATTAAAGGCCTGCACCACCACGCCCAGCTCAAGTGGGGTTTTTAAGGATTGCAGGTGAAGGAAGAGGATGGAAGAAGATGATGTGTCTGCCACCTGCAGGCCTTGGAGAGCTGGTGGATCCAGATGAGGGTGTGGGACAGTCCTCAGGAGAGCAAGGAATGTGGAGGCTTTCCTTCGAGGGGGCAGGGTTGGAGGAAGCTGTGGGAATTACTGGACCATGTGGGGGAAGCAGGGCAGCTGGAGATGCCAGCCGAACAGAGGTCAGAAGACAGCCTTGGCCGGGCGGTGGTGACGCACGTCTTTAATCCCAGCACTCGGGAGGCAGATGCAGGCAGATCGCTGTGAGTTCGAGGCCAACCTGGTCTACAAAGTTAGTCCAGGACAGTCATGCTAATATAGAGAAACCCTGTCTGGGGAAAACAAAAAAACAAAAACACAAAAACCAAGAATTACAGGTCAAGTTAAAAATTCTCCCTTAGCCTCCATCTCCACCCTGCCCTCGGAATTTACTGCCTCCATCCCACTCTACTTGAAATTTATTACCTCAGACCCCCATTCACCTAAAAGGTCACCTATTGCTAGCCTATCACTTGATAACTAACCACGTTACTGAGTTCTGCTCCTGTAAAGGGTATTTAAACCCTCCGCTTTTACAGAACGGGGTCTTCCATATCCTCGGAGACTGGTAGGCCCTGGCGCGTTGGTTTAATAAAATTCCTTTGCTTTTGCATCGACTCTGGACTCTGACTCTCAGCGGGCTTCCAGGAATAGACTCCTCCCATCTCACTACAGTGCATCCGGGCTTTAGATGCACACTACTGTAGCTTTTTTAAGAATATATATTTTTTATTTAATTTTAATTTATGTGCATTGGTGTAGGGGTGTCAGATCTTGGAGTTACAGACAGTTGTGAGCTGCCATGTGGGTGCTGGGAATTGAACCCAGGTCCTTTGGAAGAGCAGGCAGTGCTCTTAATCACTGAGCCATCTCTCCAGCCCCACTGCTATAGCTTTTTTCTCTTTTTTCTTTTCCTTTTTTCTTTCTTTCTTTTTTCTTTTCTTTTCTTTTTTCTTTCTTTCTTTTTTTTTCTTTTTTCTTTTCTTTTCTTTTTCTTTTTCTTTTTTTTTTTTTTTTTGCTACTTTGTGGGTTCGTCTCCTGAGTGTCTCCTAAAAATCTCTTCTCTGGCTCAGCTCAGCTTCTCCCAGATCAACAGTCTCTTATTTTTCATTCTGCTCACATCTTTATTCTCTTCTCTTCTCCAGCCCTGCTCAATCTTCTTTCTTCCTGCACCGACTGTCTTCTCTAACCCTACTCTCTGATCCGATTCTTCTGCCACCTAGACCCTACCCCTCGCTCCCAGCCTCTGCTGGCATTTTTATATCCCAGAAGTCCAAGAGGCAATCAACCCTGAAGGTCATAGGGTCAAAGAGTTCTAATGGCTAAGCATTCTCCTAGGGCCAGTTACTAGCCACTGGGGATCCCTTAAAGGGCCAGGCACACAAAATAAATCACACCATGCACTACCATGTATTCAAATTTATGTGGGTTCTGGGGTTCCGGTACTTTACCCACTTCGCCATTTCCCTTGTTCCTTACCGCCCAACAACTCCTCTTGAAGGAAGAAGAGATGCACAGTGAACCAGACTTTTCCTCTGCTAGGTTCAAGTTCTCAGAAGCTCATTGTCACCATGGCATTTTGTGACCTGCCACCGACTTCTCTGTTCTGTGGATATAAGCGCAGACCCATCATCCCCTTTGATCTCCGTGTGGCGCCTTAAGGGAGCCAGGGAAAAGGAGGCGAGCAGAGGCAGAAATGAGAGAAAGCCAAACAAAGGAAAAGAGCAGAGGCCGAGTTGAACACAAGAGAAAAGAAGGGAAAGGAAAGGAATGCCCATTTCAACTCACAGTTAAATCTTCAGGGAACACAGCCCAAGATGCAAATGGACATATGGGAGTCAGTCAAGCTGTCTGGGAAGGAGGGATGCCAACTGTGGCCGGTGATGACCACCTTATCCCTTTTCAGAGCCCCCAGAGCCCCGGGGTACCTCATCCGGCTTGGCGTCGCAGCTGTAGTCCTGGTGATAATGGGAGGTTTCCTGGCTGAAGCCTGGAATAGGCAGAGGCTGTCTCCAAATAGTCCCAGGTAAAGTAACTGAACACTCCTCATGACTGTGTTTTTCCCAGGTTGATAGAGGTGTAACTGAAGGATAGAAATTGAGGGAGTTGGGTCCACAGTTGGCTGTGAACCACCAAGTGGGTGCTGGGAATTGAACCAGGGTCCTCTGCAAAAGCATCAAGTACTTTTAACCACTGAATCATCTCTCTCCAGCCCCAACATATTTAACTTTTATGTGTCAATTATACTTTAATCACCCCAGGGAAAATATCGTTAAGTAATCAGTTATATACTGAATAAGGAATTTCACCAGTCAGGTAGTCGCTGCCACAGAGCGGCTATCAAAACTACCTATTAATTAAGAGCCCCAAGCTGGGCTGGTGGCTCACGCCTATAATCCCAGCACTCAGGAGGCAGAGGCAGGTGGATCGCTGTGAGTTCGAGGCCAGCCTGGTCTACAAAGCGGGTCCAGGACAGCCAGCGCTACACAGAGAAGCCCTATCTCCAAGAGAAAAAAAAAAAATTAAGAGCCCCTTTTGTGGCAAATTTTAATTGTCACCCAGTTTGTCCTTGTTACTTATAGCTATAGGGTGCTGTACCCTAAATCAGTATGGGTTCATCTAAAAGCCAGGTCCCACCCAGTGATGGCTCAGCATTCTCCGCATAGGCACACAGAAAAATTCCTTAAGAAACAGGAGCTAGAGAGATGGTTCAGTGGTTAAGAGCACTTGTGGCTTTTACAGAGGATAGGGGTTTGGTTCCCAGCAGCCACAACTACCTGTAACTCCAATTCCAAGGTGTCCATTGCCCTCTTCTGGCTCTAAAGGCACCAGACACATACATTGTGAACATACACACATTCAGGCAAAAAGTCATACACGTATAATAAAATAATACCTATCAAACAATGAAAGAAAGTGGTTTTGGGATATGGCTAGGTTGGTGGAATGCCTGCCCATCGTTTAGGTCTTTTTGGTTTTTTTTGTTTCTTGTTTTTTCGAGACGGGGTTTCTCTGTGTAGCCTTGGCTGTCGTGGACTCGCTTTGTAGATCAGGCTGGCTTCGAACTCACAGTGATCCGCCTGCCTCTGTCTGGAGAGTGCTGGGATTAAAGGTGTGCGCCACCACACCCGGCCCATCGTTGAGTTTTAAAAAGTTATTTTATGTGTGTGGGTGTTTTGTCTGCATTTATGTCTGCGCATCATGTGTATGCAGTGCCCAAAGAGGCCAGAAGGGAGCGATCAGTCTCCTGGAAATGGAGTCCCAGATGTTAGTCATGAAGCCCTCCCCAGCACTGCATGGACAGGATATACTGGTGCACATCTGTAATCCCAGCACTCGGGAGGCAGGAGATTCAGAAGTTCAAAGTCATCCTTGGCTCCTTAGCAAGTCTGAGGACAGCTGGACCAGGAAGACCGTGGCCCAACATCCTTCCCCCAAATAAAGCATTTAGGGAAGATTATACCTTTCAAACATCTCCTGATGGGAAATGGGGGGGGGTGAGTGGAAGTCCCCCCAACTTAGAAATTGTCTTCCTCTCAGTTCGGCTCTGTTCTTCTTTACCCACAGGCCCCACAGTACCTCAGGGGAAAAATGAATCCTTGGAGACCAAATTATCCCTGTGAATTTCTGTGAAATCTTGATGTCAGCTTTTTGGAAATCATCCAGGAACAGGATGATGGCTTCTTCATCCTGAAATATATATATATATATATATATATATATATATATACTGTGTGTGTGTGTGTGTGTGTATGTACAAATACATATTTCTTTTCTTTATTTTTTTTAAATAAAAAATTTCCCTTGGTGGTGTTTCTGAGACAGGATCTAAAAAAAAAAAAAAAAAAAAGGCTGGCCTTGAACTCACAGAGATCCAAGTGTTTTTTCATTCCAATGCTGGAATATGGAGGTATATGTCACTACCTCCAGCCCCAGTTTGCGTTTTCTTTTCTTTTTCTTTTTTGATTTTCGAGACAAGGTTTCTCTGTGTAGCCTTGGCTGTCCTGGACTCACTTTGTAGACCAGGTTGGCCTCAAGCCCACAGCGATCCTCCTGCCTCTGCCTCCCGAGTGCCGGGATTAAAAGAAAACGTTACCACGCCCAGCTTACATTTTCTTAATTTACCTGTTGCTGGACAGTGGCGCCTTTAATCCTAGCACCTGGGAGGCAGGTGGATCTCTGTGAGTTGGAGGCCAGCCTGGTCTACAGAGGAATTTCCAGGACAGCCAGGGCTACACAGAGAAACCCTGTCTTGAAAACCAGAACAATAACAACAACAAAATACATGTTGAACACCTTCTCCGGCACTGGTGGCTATCTAGAATATGCAAATTATATATTTACCTCTCTATATACTGTATTCTGTGTTTCTTATATGGAGCCTTACGTTCTTTTTTAAAGATTTATTAATGTTCGTGTAGATGGCCGTAAGCCAACATGTGAATGCTGGGAACTGCAAGAAGTCTGTCTGCAAGAGTAAATGCTCTTAACGGTTGAACAATTGCTCCCGCCCCCATCGATAGTCTTAGTGAATATTTTGCCCATTCTTTTTAAAATAATCAGTATAAAAGAGCAGTTGGTAGCAAGGGAGCTTGTTATGAGTGTTCAGTACAGGCATGTGATGAACTTTGGTCATGTTCACCCCTCTATTACTCTTTCTCCTCCCCAATCTTTCTCTCTTCCCCTTCCACATCTTTAATGGTTTGAGTGCAAAACATACCCCCATAGTCTTACTGCCTTTTGGGACAGGCAGCATGGCTGGTGTAAGTGGGCCACTGGAGGGAGAACTTTAAGGTTATACTTGTGTGATAGTTGGTTCTGCCTGTCGACCTGACACCATCTAGAATCAGCTGGGGGCAGGGAATGGGTCTTAATGAGGGACTGTCTACATTAAGTCGGCCAGTGGTCAAATCTGTGGCATTTCCTTTCTTCCTTCCTTCCTTTCTTTCTTTCTTTCTTTTTTTTTTTTTTTAAACAAGATTTATTTGTTTATTATGTATACAGTGCTCTACCTGCCTGTATACCTGCAGGCCAGAAGAAGGCACCAGATCTCATTATAGATGGTTGTGAGCCACCGTGTGGTTGCTGGGAATTGAACTCAGGACCTCTGGAAGAGCAGCCAGTGCTTTTAACCTCTGAGCCATCTCTCCAGCCCCCTGTGGGATTTTCTTCATTGGGCTTAATTAAGATGAGAGGTAGCCGGGCGTGGTGGCGCAGGCCTTTAATCCCAGCACTCGGGAGGCAGAGGCAGGCGGATCGCTGTGAGTTCGAGGCCAGCCTCGTCTACAAAGTGAGTCCAGGACAGCCAAGGCTACCAGAGAAACCTTGTCTCGAAAAACCACATGGTGGCTCATAACCATCTATAATGTGATATGGCGCCCTCTTCTGGCTTGCAGGAGTACGTGCAAGCAGAGCACTGTATACATAATAATAAATAAATCTTAAAAAAAAAAAAAAGGAACAGTAAAAAATAAAAATAAAAGTGGACATCACCAGGTCGGCCTGCACTTTGTTGGGGTGTTTTACCACAGCCTTATGGGAAATGAAGACACCCTGCTTCTTGTTCCACCCCACACTCCCTGCTTGATGTGAGAAGCCTCCAGCACACCACACATTACCGCCACCACAACTCCTACCGGTGCCATGATGGATTAAAATGGTGAACACAAATGAAAATATTCTCCCTTAAGTTGCCTCTGTCAGATATTTTGTCACAGAAGTCATGGAGACAAGGAATATCCAAATGTCCCTCTTTCGTGTCTTTTTTTTTTTTTTTTTTTTTGGTTTTTCGAGACAGGGTTTCTCTGTGTAGCCTTGGCCATCCTGGACTCACTTTGTAGACCAGGCTGGCCTCAAACTCACAGCGATCTGCCTGCCTCTGCCTCCCGAATGCTGGGATTAAAGGCGTGTGCCACCACGCCCGGCTATTCGTGTCATTTTTCTCCCTTGATCCCATGTATGAAAGAATGAATGTAACACTGTCTCTGTGAGCCTGGCGTATCTCACTTGATGTGACTGGGTTTATTTTCAGCTAGGTTGTTTCTGATGAAAGCTGAAGAAAGGACTTTTGGGTTGGGGAAAGGGACTGGAGAAGACAGGAGAGGGCTGAGATGAAGGAGAGGGGTGAACACAAACAAAATACTCATGAAAATGGCTATGAAATCCATCACTTTGTATGTTAACTTAATAAATAATTGTTATTTTATTATTATATTTTTACTTTTGTTGTTGTTGTTGTTGTTGTTTCTTTTGTTTTGTTTTTCGAGACAGGGTTTCTCTGTGTAGCCTTGGCTGTCCTAGCCTCCCACTGCAGACCAGGCTGGCCTCGAACTCACAGGGATCCGCTTGCCTCTGCCTCCTGAGTGCTGGGATTAAAGGGGTGCACCACCACTGCCCGGCTAATATTTTATTTTTACTTTTAAATTATATGTGTGTACTATATGTATGTGTGTGTAGGCATGTGCATGGGAGGGCAGAGATGTCAGGTCCCCTGGAGCTGGAGTTACAGGCAGTTGTGAGCCACCTGACATAGTTGCTGGGACTGGAACTCAGGGCCTTTGGAATAGAGGCATGTGCTCTTAGCCACTGAGCCAATCTCTCTGGCCCTTAAAATAAGTAATTTTAAAAGGAAGACATGATACAAGTGAAATGTGATGGTGGGCTGGGGAGAGTTCAGAAGGTATGATCAAGATACATTGTATATATTTATGAAAATTTCAAAGAAAACAATTTGAGAAGGATAGAAAACAATTTGCCAGGAAAGGATGATAATTAAAATGTAACAGGACAGGCTGCAGAGAAGGCTCAGCAGTTAAGACCACTGTCTGCTCTTCCAGAGGACCTATTCCAAGCACCTACATGACAGCTCACAACTATTGGTAACTCCAGGAGCTGACACCCTCACACAGACATACCTGCAGGCTAAACACCAATGCACATAAAATAAAAACAAATTATTTTTTAGAAAGGAGAAAATGTAACATTAGAAAAAGGGAAACTAAAGGAAGGAAGGAGGGGAGGGGCATGCAGGCAGGAGGGGGGACAAGTTTGGAAGGAGGGGGCTGGTGGGAGTGAGGGGGCATGATGAATGCGAACGTAGAAAATTGTCAAAAGTGAACAAACCAAAACGTAAAACATCTCAGGTAAGATTTCAGGTAAGAAGGGCAGGTCCCAAGCTGGGCGTGGTGGCGCACGCCTTTAATCCCAGCACTCAGAGGCAGAGGCAGGGGGAACTCGCTGTGAGTTCGAGGCCAGCCTGCTCTACAAAGCGAGTCCAAGACAGCCAAGGTTACACAGAGAAACCTTGTCTCGAAAAGCCACAAAAGAAGGAGGAGGAGAGGGAGGAGGAAGAGGAGGAGGAGGGGAGGGGAGGTCCTAGGGTGGGCAGAGCTGCACACAGGCTGGTAGCAAAAATGTCGTCACCCATGGCCTCTGGCTTCCTGGGTCAGTTCAGGAAGGAAACCGTGCCCTGCAAGCAGCTATGCAGGCAGCCCAAGGGTCAGGACAAAGCTTCAGCCTGCAGGTACCAGGGACAACATGGGGCCAGGAGAGACCGTGTGGTAGCCTCCTGCCCTGGCTCTTCTTCCTGAGAGCCGAAGACTGGCATGACTGAGAAAGGGAGCTATGGACTTAGACTTCATATACCTGCTTTGCCTGGGTGAGTCTCCAGGGCTGGGACAATTGTTTGACTATGTGAGGAAAACTCACAGCAGGGTGAAGGTGGTGACTATGGAAATGCAGAAATGTGGATGCGTATGTGTGGGCGTGAGAGGCAGAGGTCGAGGCAAAGACCCTGATTACTGCAAGAAGTGCAAGCTTCAGCCGGGCTGTGGTGGCGCACGCTTTTGATCCCAGCACTTGGGAGACAGAGGCAGCTGGATCTCTGTGAGTTCGAGGCCAGCCTGGTCTATCAAGTGAGTCCAGGACAGCCAAGGCTACACATAGAAACCCTGTCTCAAAAAAACAAAAAAGAAAGGAGGAGGAAGAGGAGGAGGAGGAGGAGGAGAAGAAGAAGAAGAAGAAGAAGAAGAAGAAGAAGAAGAAGAAGAAGAAGAAGAAGAAGAAGAAGAAGTGGTGCGGGTTCCATGGGGTCTCTGCATCTGCTTTCTGGGACTCACAATCTTGCCTAGTCGGTGCACTGAGTTCAAAATAGATTGAGGGGTAGGAACTGCCAATGGTAAAGCTATGGATAAGATGCAGACTTTTCCAACCATCCCCATCCCTAGGCTAATTTTAACCCTCTGGGTTTGAACCTAACCTCATGGAGCTGACCTCAGTGCATGAGGAGGATGGTGGGATGGTTGGCTTGGTTACGTTATAGAGCATCTCCCCTTTCAGAGGCCCCTAGTTCCTCCCTGGTGCAAGAGTAGGGACAGGGTGTGTGGGGGTAGCGATTGAAATGCCACATTTGCCCTGTTCCTTCCTCTTTTTCTGCTCACAGCCCTCCCCAAGGCCAGTAATCTCCTCTTCCCCCTCCCCCCCAGAGACAAGGTTTCTCTGTGTAGCCTTGACGGTCCTGGACTCTCTTTGTAGATCAGGCTGGCCTCGAACTCACAATGATCCGCCTGCCTCTGCCTCCTGAGTGCTGGGATTAAAGGCATGCGCCACCACTGCCAGGCTCAGCCCTCTTCTCTTTGTGTATGCCTTTTGGAGAATCTTCATCCACAGTTCTTCCAAGCCTCCAGCAACTGGGCAGGGTAAACAGTTCCTCCAGGGAATATCCCGATCTCGCCTATGTTGCCTTACTGGGGCTGCTGTACCCAAGTGCCACCAACCTATTGGTTTAAAACAAAGGAAAACACTATCCTTTGTTGCATGAGGTACAGAGATCACATTGTAGCCAACATTTGGTTCATTGGGAGGGGAGGAGATCCTACTCCATGCCTCTCTTGTACCTTCCTTCTAGCTTCTGGTGGCAACTGGAGTGCACTTGTAGTTGCTATCGGTTTACATTTTTAAATCACATTTGTTTGGTTGGTTTGTTTGGTTTTTCGAGACAGGGTTTCTCTGTGTAGCCTTGGCTGTCCTGGACTAACTTTGTAGACCAGGCTGGCCTCCCAGCGATCTGCCTTCCTCTGCCTCCTGAATGCTGGGATTAAAGACATGTGCCACCACCGTCCGGCTTAAATCACATATTTTTAAAAACAGAGCATCTCAGTCAGGGTTTCCACTGCTGTGAGGAGATACCATGACCATGGCAACTCTTATAACGAAAAGCATTTAATTGGAACTGGCTCATAGGTTCAGATGCTTTGTCCGTTATCATCACGGCAGGAAGTATGGTGGCACAAACAGGCATACATGGTGCTAAAAGGTAGAGGAGAGTTCTACGTCTGGGTCAGCAGGAAGGGGTGGGCCTGGCTTGAGCATTTGAAACCTCAAAACCCTACTCCAACTAGGCCCCACCTACTCCAACAAGGCCACGTGTCCCAGTCCTTTCAAATAATGCCACTCCCTAAGGGCCTGAGAGACATTTTTTAAAAAAGATTTCTTTATTTATTATATACAATATCCTGCCTGCAAGCCAGAAGAGGACACCAAATCTCATTGTAGATGGTTTGAGCCACCATGTGGTTGTTGGGAATTGAACTCATGACCTTTGGAAGAGCAGTCGGTGCTCTTAACCTCTGAGGCATCTCTCCAGCCCCCTGAGAGACATTTTTTTTCTGGTTTTTTTTTTTTTTTTTTTTTTTTTTTTAAGAAAGAAAGAAAGAAAGAAAGAAAGAAAGAAAGAAAAGAATGAGAGACATTTTTATTCAGACTACCACACAGGATTTCACTAAGTAGTCAGGGCTGGCCTGGAACGTAGAGATCCACCTGCCTCTGCTTCCTGAGTACTGGGATAAAAGGCATGTGTCACCATGCCCAGCAACTTTTATGTATTTATTGTGTCTATGTGTGGGCACACACAATGCACAGAATAAGTGTGGAGGACAACTTTCTGGAATTGATTCTCTCCTTCTGGCTGTGTGAACTTTATCAGTCCCATTGTTGTTGCTTCTGTTTGTTTTGTTTTGTTTTGTTTCGTTTTTTTACACAAGATCTCTTATCTGGCCTCTGCCTGGCCTGAACCTTGCTATGTAGACCAGGTTGTCATCAAATATTAGACAGTTTCCTAACTCAGTCTATGAAGAGTTGGGATTACAGACCTGTGTCACCATGTCCAGCTTTGTGGACACAGCACTGCCTAAGTTTTTATGGCTGCCCCTGTCTCTATCTCGTTTCCTCTTCTGAGTGACGTGAGTCATAATGGATCAGGGGCACAGTTTAGTCCAGGACAGCTTTTGTCTTAGCCATTACATTTTCAAAAACTAAACATTGATATTTCCTAATAAGATTGTGCTTACGGGGGCTGGAGAGATGGCTCAGTGGTTAAGAGCGCCGCCTGCTCTTCCAGAGGTCCTGAGTTCAATTCCCAGCAACCACATGGTGGCTCAAAACCATCTATGATGTGATCTGATGCCCTCTTCTGCAGATAAAGCACTCATATACAATAAATAAATAAATCTTTAAAAAAAAGGTCGTGCTTACAAACTATTTATTGATTGATTGATTTTACCTATATGGGTGTTTTGTCTGTACGTGTATCTGTGCGCTACAGGTGTGCAGTGCCTTCAGATGTCAGAAGAAGGCGTTGAATGCCTTAGAACTGGAGTTCCGATTGGTTGTGAGCTGCCGTACAGATATTTCAGTCAGTGCTCTTGTCGGCTGAGCCATCTCTCCAGCCCCATGCATGTGGTTTATATAATGAGAGCACAAACCAGTTCTTAATACTTATAATTGTTCCAAGGAAAGAGCTGTGATGCAAGAATGGCCAGCAAGACTCTGTTGGCAGGCTTCTCCTCCTCCCTGTTCCTTTCTTTCTTCAGGCAGGATCTCATGTATCCCAGGCTGCGCTTGAACTTGCCATGGAGGCAAAGATGGTCTTGAACCTTGCGTCCTCCTTCATTCACCTCCAAAGTGCTGGTATTACAAGCCTGTGCCACTGTCCCTGGTTCACACACCGCTGGAACTCAAACCCAGGCCCTTGTACATGGCAGGCAAGGACGCTACCAGCTGAGACACATTTCCAGTCTGGGAAATTTCTCAGCCCCCTTTCTGGCCTCTGTGGGCCCTAGGCATGCACATGGTGCATAGACATCCATGCAAGCCAAATAGCCAAACATGTTTAAAAATGTATGTCGCTATCTATTTGTTTGTTTGTTTGTTTAGAGACAGGGTTTCTCTGTGTAGCCCTGGCTGTCCTGGAACTCACTCTGTAGACCAGGCTGGCCTCGAACTTACAGAGATCCACCTGCCTCTGCCTCCTGAGTGCTGGGATTAAAGGCGTGCGCCACCACTGCCCAGCTATATGTGGATTTTAAATGAGAAAACTAAGACCAGAACGATGGCTCAGTAGGCAGAAGCCCTTGACATTCCACTGTGACTACGTCGTTTAATCCCTGGACATTGGTCCCATGACGGAGAACCAAACCCTGAAACCTGATCTCCACGTGCATGCTTTGGCACACATGCACTTATATGCTCTCACAGGAACATATATACATACACCATATAAACATAATAATAACACATTCAATAAAAAGGAAACTGGGTGGTGCTGCTGCACACCTTTAATCCCAGCACTCAGGAGGCAGGGGCAGATGGATCTCTGTGAGTTCAAGGACCGCCTGCTCTACAGAGGAAGTTCGAGGACAGCCAGGGCAACACAGAGAAATCCTGTCTCTAAACAAACAAACAAACAAATAAATAATATAGAGGGAATACACGTGTGTCTACAGATTTCAATATCAAAAGAAGTAAGAAGAAGCCAAAGGCTGAAGAACTGCATGGATGTGAGGAAGCTCACTGAGAGCAATGGCGGATCTGGTCTCTGGAGCAGCCTGAGCCAGGCTTGATGTTGCCAGGCCCTTTTTCCTCTGCCCTGTTGGAAAATTACTGCATGGGTCAAGGGTCTGAAAGCAGGGCTTTGTCTGTACGCAGCTGTGGTTCTATAGCTTTGCCAGCTCACTCACTGTGGTAGCTTGAATGAGAACAGCCCCTAAAGGCTCATACATCTGAAATTTTTATACACATATACAATATTTCTTCCTCCTCCTCTTCCTCCTCCTCCTCTTCTTTTTCTGTTTTTCAAGATAGGGTTCTCTGTGTAGCCTTAGCTGTCCTGGACTTGCTTCATAGACTAGATGGCCTTGAACTCACAGAGATCTGCTTGCTTCTGCCTCCCAAGTGCTGGGATTAAAGGTGTTAGCCACCACACCCTGCTCTTTCTCTCATTGAGTTCAATTAGTGTTGACCATATGTCTATAGGTTTGGGGTCATCCAGTGAGATGTGGGCGACCTCCCTGTGGTGACAGCCCTAAAGCAATCTGGTTCTCCTTGAAGCAGTAATTACCTTTCCAGCTGATGGTGGAACCACAGGAGTCCCCCACCATTGTATGCTGGAGCCCCCTCCGACCCATGACAGGGTTTCCCTGTGTGGCCCTAGCCATCCCGGAACTCACTCTGTCGTCCAAACTGGCCTTGAACTCAGAGATCCATCTGCCTCTGCCTCTGCTGGGAGTAAAGGGGTGTGCCAGCACTACATGGCAACCACGCTGGAATTTCAACTAACTTAATCCTGTGCTGACCGCTGCTGTGGATTCATACGAGTCTCCATGAAGAGAGGGTTAAAAAAAAAAAAATAGCCAAGGCGCGTTGAGTTTTTTTGTTTTTCGAGACAGGGTTTCTCTGTGTAGCCTTGGCTGTCTAGACTCACTTTGTAGACCATGCTGGCCTCAAACTCACAGCGATCCACCTGCCTCTGCCTCCCGAGTGCTGGGATTAAAGGCGTGCGCCACCATGCCCGGCTGGCGCGTTGATTTTTAAACAGTCACCCGAGGCCAAAGTCACAGAACATAGAACCGGCCACTTGGAAGTCTATACAGCAGGGACAGTTGGTATATCCACAGAGCTGTACAACCACCGCCTTTATCTAGTTCCAAGATACTGTCATCACCCCCACAGAAACACTGTGTTCGTTAAGCTCCCCACACCCCCTGCTCCTGGCATCTACCAACAAGCTCTCTGTGTCTCTGCATTTGCATATTCTGGATAAGGTAGGAAACAGAATGGCACAGTGTGTAATCCTTCATCCCTCACTTTTAGTGAGCATTTTTTTCCCCATCGGTCCTCCTGCCTCTATCACCCAAGGGGTGCAAATAAATACCCACTCCGTGTGGAGCTAGGGGTAGAATCCAATGTTTTGTGCATGCCAGACAAGCATTCTACCACAGAGCCAGATCCCCAGCCCCGAATTTAAAAGTTAGAATTAAGGGGAGTCCACTCGGGAGGCAGAGGTGAGTGGATCACTGTTCAAGGCCAGCCTGGTCTACAGAGAGAGTCCAGGACAGCCAAGGCTACACAGAGAAACCCTGTCTCAAAAAACTAAAAAAAAAAAAAAAAAAAAAAAAATTAAGGGGAGTCTACTTACCAGTCATGACCATTCTAATGGCAACCGCCACCTCTGTGCGCCCTCAAGGTCTGTCCTATTTAGCATCACGTGTCAGTTTGGCACAGTTTAATGTCATCTGAGAGGACAGCCTCCACTAAGGAATTGCCTACATCACACTGGGTGTGACTCTAGGGAGTCTTGATTATGAATTTTGCAGAAGGGTTCAGCCCACTGTAGGTGGCACCACTCTTACGCAAGTGGGCCTGGGCTGAATAAAAATGGCAGCTAAGTATGAGCCTGGGTGAGTGAGCCAGCTAGCATCCCTCCACGGTTTTCACCTCCAAGGTCCTGCTTTGGTTTCCCTCAATGATGGGTTGTTACATGGATGTAAAACTAAACAAACCCTTTCCTCCTCAGATTGCTTTTGATCAGAGTGTTTTGTTGTTTATTTATTTTTTAGTTATTTTGGTTTTTCGAGACAGGGGTTCTCTGTGTTAGCCTTGGCTGTCCTGGACTTTCTTTGTAGATCAGGCTGGCCTCGAACTCGCAGCGATCTGCCTGCCTCTGCCTCCCAAGTGCTAGGATTAAAGGCGTGCGCCACCACTGCCCGGGCTGATCAGAGTGGCTTTTTTTTTTTTTTTTTAAATCACAGCAACAGAATAAAACTAGAACCAACTAGAACAAAATACAGGGTCAGACACATTATAAGATCAGAGGAGGCTGCTGGACCTAGATGGCTCCAGAGCCCCTGGTCACTGCCCCCGGGCTCCCTTTTATGGGTCTAGGAGGAGGGGCTGGTTGCTAGAGGCAGAATATAGGTGGCCTTTTGGAGGCAAAACAAAAACAAAAAAGAAGCTCTATTTGCTGAGTGCTCAGGGAGCTCGGGATCTGAACATGGTCCCCCAAGGAAAGCAGTGTTGTATATTTAAAGGCTGAGACTGCAAAACAAGCGGACCTTGGCTAGGCTGGGTCATCCAGGTGCATCTTGACACAGAGGATTAAGCTAGGGAGTCCCTGGTGGAGACAGGCCTTATCTAGGGCACCTGGCTTCAAGGCCCCTAACTCATCCCCCCAGGACATTTGGTCGGGAGCTCAAGGAGAGATAAGGAGGCCAAAGGAACTGGTCAACTGAACGCAGGAAACCGGGCCTTGGTTTGTGCTTTTACAATGTAGGCATCTTGGTTAAGATAACAGCGACTAGGCCGGGCGTGGTGGCAACATGCCTTTAATCCCAGCACTCGGGAGGCAGAGGCAGGTGTATCGCTGTGAGTTCGAGACCAGCCTGGTCTACAAAGAGAGTCCAGCACAGCCAAGGCTACACAGAGAAACTCTGTCTCAGAAAACCAAAAAAAAAAAAAAAAAAAAAGAAGGGAAAAAAGATAACAGCTAGTTTCACATTCTTTTATTTATTTATTTATTTATTTATTTATTTATTTTTTGTTGTTGTTGTTTTTCAAAACAGGGTTTCTCTGTGTAGCCTTGGCCATCCTGGACTCACTTTGTAGACCAGGCTGGCCTCGAACTCACAGCGATCCGCCTGCCTCTGCCTCCCGAGTGCTGTATTTTTATTTTTTAATTTTTTTTTTTTTTTTTTTTTTTTTGGTTTCTCGAGACAGGATTTCTCTGTGTGCAGCCTTGACTCTCCTGGACTCACTTTGTAGTCCAGGCTGGCCTTGAACTCACAGCGATCCGCCTGCCTCTGCCTCCCGAGTGCTGGGATTGAAGGCGTGCGCCACCACCGCCCGGCTAGTTTAACAGACAATTAAGAAAACACCTCATGAGCCGGGCGTGGTGGCGCACACCTTCAATCCCAGCACTTGGGAGGCAGAGGCAGATGGATCGCTGTGAGTTCAAGGCCAGCCTGGACTACAAAGTGAGTCCAGGACAGTCAAGGCTACACAGAGAAACCCTGTCTCAAAAAACTAAAAAAGAAAAAAGAAAAGACCTCATGGAGGGGCAGGGTGGGAGCTAGTCCCCAAGCCTGTGAAGATGAACTCAGTTTGACCCTTCTGATAAAATGGGGAAGCAGGATAGAAGGGCTGCTTCCGACGTGGCTGGCTTCTGGAGACTGTCTCCTTACATTGTTGAGAAGCAATGACCTAATGCATTGTTTGGAGCCGGACATTAGGTGTGTGGTGGAGGTCCCAGGTTGATTCGTGCACTGTGTGGAGAGCAGTGTTGCCTTCTGGGTTGCTCAGTTATCTGAACACTTTCCTACCTCAATTCCACCTGAGGCTATCCTGGTAAACCAGTGAGTCTTACCAGGAGTATAAGGGACTTCTTACACAATCAGCCACAGCGTGAAAAAGCTCACTCTAGCCTAAGTCACAACCAGTGCTACATAACTGGTACTGCCTCAAAACTGTGCAGACCGGAGAGTCTCTTCTCCCGAGCCATGGTGACTGCCTTTATAACCCCTGGCGGAGGGGTCTAGGGGTCGGGGTGGGGGAAGGTCTTGGGAATCTCCTGAGCCTGAAAAGCTTTGCATGATTTGTTTACTCCCTGAGTCTTGTGAATTCTATTCACGCCCCCGGTTTTATACTCTCCATTCTCAGCCAGGCGGTAGTGTTTCAAGCCAGCAAACAGCTCCTGAACAGGCTCTCACTGGTTTTTTGTTTTTTTGGTTTTTTCCCTTCCAGGGCTCTGCCTGTGCTATGGAGATGAGGAAGATGGAGGTGAGTTTCTTTCCACATAACCTCTGCTTTTTGGTTTTGTTTTGTTTGGTTTGTTTTTCGAGACAGGGTTTCTCTGTGTAGCCTTGGCTGTCCTGGACTCGCTTTATAGACCAGGCTGGCCTCAAACTCACAACAACCCACCTGCCTCTGCTTCCCGAGTGCTGGGATTAAAGGCGTGCGCCACCACGCCCGGCTTCCACGTGACGTCTGTACGTTCCCATGCTCCACTGCCCGTGACCATCCCCTTCTGAGGTTGCTGTGCTACAGCTCTGAATGGAAAGGTGTCCCGGCAGTCAGGAGCCAGGGCATACCGCAGAGCCACACCTCAGAACACACCTCACATAAAGAGATTTACTGGGGTAGACACAAGAGCAGGGATGCCTCTGCTCAGGAGAGAGGCGGCAGAGGACTGAGGGGGAGGTAGACTGTTTCTTAGGGGGAAAGTGTTTCCCAGGTTGGAGCTTTCCAGGGTAGGGATTGGTGGGATTTCAAATCCTGAATTTGGAATGAGATCAGGGATTGGTGGGTTTCCAAAACCAGGAAGTAAGCTCGGACTTTCTGCCCTACAATAGCTACGTTTCCTGTTGCTGTGATAAACTATTCCGACAAAGCAAGTTAAGGGAGAAAGGGTTTGTTTTGGCTTACCGTTTGAGGTTGCAGGCCCTCCTGGTAGGGAGGCCACAGCAACAGGAGCAACAGGTCACATTTCATAAATCGTCAAGAATCAGGGTTGTCAGATGAGATGGCTCAGTGAACAAAAGGCAGTTGCTGCGAAGATGGACAACCTGAAACCCCCATAGAGGAAGGAGAATCAACTTCCCAAAGTTGTCACTTGGCATCCGTATACACTGTGTGGCACACGTGCACTTCACTTATTTAAATTTTAAAAATTATTTCATGTGTTTTGGTGTATTTAATGGTGAATGCGCCATGTGTATACAGTACCCAAAAAAGCCAGAAGAGGGCACTGTATTCCCTGGAACTGGACTTAGAGACAGCTGTGAGCTGCTATTTGGGTGCTGGAACCCAACCTAGGTCCTTTGCAAGAGCAGCCACTGCTCTTAACCTTGACCCGTCTCACCAGCTCTATAGTTAAAAAACAACAAAGAAAAAGAATATGCATGTGTGTTTATGTGCATGAATGCAGGTGGCCTTGTAAGCCAGAGGCGTCAGATGCCCTGGAGCTGAGAGTTACAGATGGTTAAGATCTGACATGGGTCTTCTGGAATGTTCTTAGCCACAGAGTATCTCTCCAGCCTTAAGAAAGGATATTTGCCAGCGTGGTGCCTTAATCCCAGCACTTGGGAGGCAGAGGCAGCCGGACTGCTGTGAGTTCAAGGCCAGTTTGGTCTACAAAATGACTCCGGGACAGCCAAGGTTACACAGAGAGACCATTTCTCAAACAAAACAAAACAAAACAAAAACAAACAAACAAACAAAAACCAAACAAAAAAGAAAGGATATTTAAGAACAAGAGAGCAATGAATCCTTATGCTCAGATCACTTTCTCCTTTAAAAAAAAAAAAAATCCCTGAATTTATTTATGTATATGAGTTTGTGGCATGTGAACGTATCATAGCATGTCTATGGAGGTCAGAGGATTTGGAGTCAGTTTCCTCCTCTCACCAGGGATCAAACTAGGGTTTGTCAGGCTTGGCAGTGAATGCTTTTACCAGCAGAGCCCTCTTCATTTTATACAATCTAGGACCATAGCCTAGGGAATGGATCTCCCCACAGTGGACAGGTCTTTCCACCTCAGTTAAACTAATCAAGATAACCCTTCAGAAGCAACAGCAAAAAGCCTGCCTCCCGGGTAAAGCTATAATTGAGACTAACTATCACACCTTTAATCCTCAGAGTTCTAGGAGGGGTTGACTAGGATGAAGAGTCACTTAACTCTGAATTCTTTTCAGAGGAACTTCCCAGGCCTTCCATCAGTGCCTGGCCCAGCCCTGTGGTCAAGCGCAAGAGCAATGTCACTCTGCGATGCTGGACTCATTTCCAGAACGTTACAGTCACCCTGGGAAAGTTGCACAGCTCAGAGTACCAGCAAGAGCGGAGGTCAGTGGGGAAGGAGGCCGAGTTCTGCCTCACTAACCTGCAGCCTGAAGATGCTGGCCGGTATTTCTGCGCCTACAGACCAGCAGCCTCCCTCAAGTGGTCAGGACAGAGTCAGCATCTACAGTTGGTGGTCACAGGTGAGCACAGCAGGGCAGCCTCAGACCTGCTCCTTGTATGTTTTAAAACTCCAGTTACGTATTTACCATGTGTGCACAGGTGCACACATGTACACGTATGTGCCACAGCATGTGTGAAGAGGTCAGAGGAAAGAGGTTGAGACACTTGCTTCCCTCCTTCCACTGTGTGGACCTGGAGATCAAGCTCAAGTAATTATACTTAACAGCAAACACCTTTAGTCACTGAGCCAGCCCTGGTCCTTGAGTTTTAAAGAATCTTTATTGGGGGGGTGGGAGGGGGCGCGGTGCAAGCATACATATGGAGATCAGAGGACAAATTTGGACGTTGGTCCTCACCTCTTGCCTTTTTTTCAGGCAGGGTCTCATTTTTTGTTTGTTTGTTTGTGTTTGTTTTTGTTTTTGTTTTAGTCAGGGTTTCTCTGTGTAGCCTTGACTATCCTGGACTCGCTTTGTAAACCTGCTAGCCTCGAACTCACAGCGATCTGCCTGCCTCTGCCTCCCAAGTTCTGGGATTAAAGGTGTGTACAACCACCGCCCAACAAGGGTGTCATTTTTGTATTGTTGCTGTGTACTCCAGGCTAGCTGGCCTGAGAGCTTTCAGGGATTCTGCTGTGGCTGCCTCCCATCTCACAGTAAGTGCTGGGAATACAGAACTCGGGTCCTTAATACCCACTAAGTCATATCTCAGCCTTGCTTCTTGAGTTTTATACTACTACTAATAATGCTATAATAATAGTCTAGAGAGATGGCTTAGGCTAAGAGTACTGACTGTTCTTCCAAAGGACCCCGGGGTTCAATTCCCAGCACCTACACTGGGGCTCACAACTGTTTGTAACTCCAAGATCAGACACTCTCACACATAGATGCAGACAAAACATCAATGCCTATAAAATAAAACTAAAACAATAATGCTATAATAACTCTAAATGTAATTATATTTTTATGTTCATGTACATATATTTATAACTTCATTTTCTTAGTTTTATAATTGTTATGATAGCTGATACACAGTTATAATTGGTTATTTTATAATTGATGATGATGTCAAGGATGGCCTTGAACTCCTGATGCTCTTGTCTCTGACTCCTGAGTGCTGGGATTATAGACATCCACCATGCCTTCTTCCGCACTTTTTAATTATTATTCTTTATTACACATCTCTTACATAGTGATAGATTTAATGACATTTTCCTCCAAGTACACCATTGCTTTGCTTTATTGTCCCCTCCCTACCCACCCCTTCCCCCAACACACACCCTTTTCCCAAATGGTTAGATCAGTTTCTTTGTGGACATGTTTCCTCTCTTGTCATGCGACTTGGCTGGAGGCTGCAGGAAGCAATAAAGATGCTAAGCCTCAGAGGGGACTGGAGAAGTGGGAGCTGCAGAGGGGGAGGTGAGTGTGTCAGGGGTACCAAGCAGGCTCCAATGGTGCCTTCATAGTCAGAAGAGCAAATTAGTAGGAAATCTGGCATAGAGGAAGGCCAGCAGATCAGGCAGTGAATGTATGATGGGCCAGAGGCCACAAGCTTGGAAGCAGCAACTTATCACTGGGGCTTGTGAGCTAAAGGTGAGTGCTCGAAGTTCTGATGACTGTGAGATAAAAATCTATCAGGGCTATAATGTGTCCTGAGTCCGAGGCTGTGAGCACACAAAAAACAAACAAACAAACTAACTAACTAACAAAAAACCTAACCAGCACAGGTACTTAAACTGGGCATGGGCTTTGTCCAATGGAACAGGACTCCACCGGCAGCACTGGAACAGGAACATGAAATTATTTCTTTATATGTCATAAGGGTTTTAGGACTTTGGAAAGTGGGTTTCAAGGGACCCAAGACGACGTTAGTCACTGGGTTTTAGGCAGTGGAATGCTTTCTCTTTTACTTAAAAGCTATCTCATTGACAAAGATTGTACTCAAGATGCACACTGTGTAATGATTATTACAAACTGAATACATCCCTCAGCACCCACACTGTACATCAGAGTCCCACAAATTGATCACGTTATAAATGAAAAATTGCCATCTTTCTGTTCTGTGCATTCTGGAGAATAGATCTATGATAGCTATGTTTTCTGTTTTAAGTGAGTGGGTTTATTAAGTAATAATTAACGAGAGGGAGGGAGCAAAGAGGAAGAGAGGGGGAGAGAGAGAGAGAGAGAGAGAGAGAGAGAGAGAGAGAGAGAGAGAGAGAGAGTTTTATCAAACTGGATACTCAAAACATGGTATACTGTCTGCCTTTGATCACAGCACTTGGAGACAGGCACATTTTTAACAATTTGTTTATTGTATATGAGTACTTTATCTGCAGAAGAAGGCACCAGATCACATTACAGAGGTTGTGAGCCACCACGTGGTTGTTGGGAATTGAACTCAGGACCTCTGAAGAGCAGGCTGCGCTCTTAACCACTGAGCCATCTCTCCAGCCCGTAGGCATGTCTCTTTGAGTTTCAGGACAGCCCGGGGTACATGGTAAGACCCTGTCTCCAAAAAGAGGATACCAAAGCATCCCAGGACGAACCAGGGTTGTTCACATCTAATGGACTAGAAAGCACAGAGATTGGGCCAGCAGTAAGACTGGGTTATAGCCCCGCCCCCTGGCCCTGCTTCAGCTGCCTAGACCTCTCGTCCAAAAGGCCCCACAGCTTCCCAAGACACTGCCACCAGTTTTGTAACTGGGCTTTCTGGCTCTTGGCTTTTGTTTCGTTTTTTAATTTTCAGGCAGGGTTTCACTCCTCACTTGAAGCTAGCCCGGAACTGTACTAACTGTATATATAGCGAAGACTGGGCGTGAACTCAAAATCCTCCCACCTCTGACTCGGAGTGCTGGGATTCCGAGCGCGTGCTGCCGTACCCAGCGTGTCTGGAGCCTCTTAACCATTCTGCTAAACGGTATCGGTGTGTTTGAGGAAGCAAAGTGATCCTGTGACTTGGTTCTCCATAAATGACCAAGTTTATGAGTTTATGGCTATGTGTGAGATGCTTACTTGGAATTTCCCATGTGTGAGGAGGCTCTGTTCAGCCCCTTCCTGCTCTCAGTTTCATCTCATTCTATGGCTGCCATTGCTGTTTCCACTATGCAGATGGAGTGGAAGGAGGTGGAGGAAATTCCCCCAGACCATCAGACAGCAAACGCCTTTTCCTTACTACCTTCAGCTGCCTCTGCATCTCTCTCCTCTTTGTCTCCGTCTTCTTTATCTACAGATGCACTCGGCAAGGTGAGTTAAGAGGAAAGTGAAAGATTTTAATAAGATGTGGATGTGGTGGAGCACGCTTTTAATCTTAGCACCCGGGGGTGGGGGTGGGGGGAGATCTCTGTGAATTCAAGGCCAGCCTGGTCTATACAGTGAGTTCCAGGTCAACCAGGGCTACATAATCTTCTCTCTCTCTCCCTCTCTCTCCTCTCTCTCTCTCTCTCTCTCTCTCTCTCTCTCTCTCTCTATATATATATATATATATATATATATATGTAAATTTTTCTTCATGGTATGTTTTATAGGTTCATCACATGAAGAACAGCCCGAGAGGTAAATGAATGCACAGTCCTTGGCAGGCCTCACACCCCACTTCCTCAGCCCTACCTCACCCCAGCCTGTTTCTGCCTCACTTCCCCAGAATTTTTGCCCTCTCCCTCAAATCTCTACATCCTATAATTCCGTGTTCCATTCATATTCTCTCTCCCGTCTCCCCCCTCCCCTGCACTCCATCACGCTCTTTCGGAACCAGCCAGTCTGATATTCCAAGGCAGGAGGAAGAGGGTGCTATAGGTAAGTGATTAAATACCAGAAAATCATGGATTTTTTAAAAAAAGACTTACTTTTTTATTATATACACAGCGCTCTGCCTGCATGTACACCTGCAGGCCAGAAGAGGGCATCAGATCTCACTATAGATGGCTGTGAGCCACCATATGGTTACTGGGAATTGAACTCAGGACCTCGGGAGCAGCAGTCAGTGCCTTTATCCCCTGAGCTATCTCTCCAGCCCATGAATATATTTGTTTTTAAAGCAGACAAAGAGAATGAGCCCCTATCCGCTGCTGGTGGGAATGTGAACTAGTGCGTCCGATGTGGAAATTAATATAGAGGTTTCTCAAAAATAATAAAAACAAGAGCAACCGAACCCAGCTACAGCTCTCCTGGGAATTTACCCACAAGAACAACACCCGCCGCCCCCCCCCTCACCACCCATAGTTACAATTCATGTCTCAGTTTCAGTTTGTTCCAGGGCTTCATTTCTCCCAACCTAGGCTTGACATGAAGAAAGATATCAATGAAAAATGCACCCTGAGGGTTGGAGGTATGGCCTGGCTGTTAGGAGCACTTACTGCTCTTGCAGAGGGCCTGGGTTCCATTCCTAGCACCCACATGATATGATGGCTGCCTGAAAGTTCAGTTCCAGGGGACCCAGTGCTTTCTTCTGGTATCCACAGGCTCCTGCATATATACACTCAAACACATAGTGCGCTCGTGTGCGCGCGCGCGCACACACACACACACACACAGACTGTGCCTTGATTTCAGCTGAAACCTAAACATTTGGAGCCTTCCAGACCCACAGGTAGAGGGAGTGTGACCAATGCCAGCATGAGATAGGTAAGCTACCCCTGAGTTTATTATGTGTATGCTGTCAGTTAGAGACCACAATTTGACGATTTACATGTGTGGTTCTCTTGGCGGAGGAAGGGGCTGTTGGCCTCCAGCCTACTAAGGCAGGAGGAGCAGAAGACGAAGCACAGGGCTTGGAAGGCCGAACAGAGATCAAACACTGCAGGAACCACTTCAGGAGCTAGTTCAACATTAATCCGGGTGAACAAAGGCTGTATAGCCCTTGGAGAGAAGATGGGGGTGGGCGGTGGGGCTTCCAGGATAGGTGTTCATAATTGCTTGAAACCAGGCACTTTAAGGATGCTTGTTTTGCGTCGGGCAGCACGCCCCTATCATAGGAATAAAAACTGAGTACATAATTATCCTATAGATGCAGAGGAGGGGAAAGCTAGCAGGGAGCTGTATCAAGGGCCATATACCAAATGTGGTTAGGGGCATCTATATTTAAAGACACTCTCCAGATGGAGTTGGGCACAGAGCCGGAGGCCCTGATGGGGAGAGCTCAGAATGGCTATCAGGACTGCAACCTCAAATGGCACGGTTCTTCCAAGAAAATGTGACACTGTAAGGTTTCTCTAGCATGAGTTTCTTTGTTTCAGTGATGCTGAGTGATCACGTGTGTAAACATGAACAAGAAACCAGCTGTGGTGAATGACATCTAGAATTTAGCGCACAGGAGGCTGGAACAGAAGACGGTGAGCCTGAGCTGCATAAGGAGAGCATATCCTTATGCACAGGGCGTGGTGGCGCACGCCTCTAATCCCAGCACTCGGGAGGCAGAGGCAGGCCGAGCTCTGTGAGTTCGAGGCCAGCCTGGTCTACACATCGAGTCCAGGACTGCCAGGACTGCACAGAGAGACCCTGTCTCGGAAAGAGAGGTCGGGAAGGGGGGGGAGGGATATCCAACATACACAGATGCACAAAGAGAGAGAGAAACACAGAGACACAGATACACACACAGAGATAAACACACAAAGACAGATACACACAGAGACAGACACAGAATACACATATAGAGAGAAAGAGAGAGACACAGAGATACACACTCACAGACAGACACACAAAGACACAGACACACACACAAAGACACAGACACAGACGCATGCACAGAGACAGAGACACAGATACACACACATAGGCAGACACACAAAGATACAAACACACAGACGCATACACAGAGACATAGATACACACAGTCCCACAGAGACACACACACAAGACAAGCTTTGCTCCCGAAATTCTATCGCTGGGGTTTGCAAGGCATTGTTTTACTGTAAGAAGGAATACAAGTGTTAATATTTGGGTCACTTATATAAATATTCTTAGCTCAGGAGCACCTTTTGGATAAATTTCTCTTTTTATGGTTTTTGGTGTTTGGTATATTTTTTCTCCTTTATCTTTGTTGTTTCTGTTTGTTTGTTCCTTGAGACAGGATGTCACTATATTGCCCTGGCTGGCTTGAAATTTGCTATGTAGTCGAGGCTAGCATTGAACTCACAGAAATCCAAGTGTCTGCCTGTCAAATACTGTGATTTTTTAAAAAAGACATGCACCATTTTGCTTGCCCCCCTTTTTGACTTCGAAATGATTCAATCACAATAAGTAAATAAATAATATGAATGGAAACATAGCCTGGCATTGTCTAGACAGCGATATTTTGCTCTCTTCTTCTTTTTCTTCTGCCATTCTTTTTTGTTTTTAAATTGTCTCTTTTCCGATATTGAGAACTGAACTCACACATGTTAGACAAGCAATCACCCGCTGAGATATATCCTGCCCCACCCTCCCAATCTGGTATCTACTCTTGACTTATTTTCCTTCCCCTCTCTCCCAGTCACCCATAAGCAAACTGTATGTAAGGTAGTCTATACATCTCCCATGCTTTTTTGTTTGTTTGTCTGAGACAGGGTCTCAGGCAGCCTGGGCTAGCCTCAGACTACCATGAGGATAACCTTGAACTCCTGATCTCCCTGCCTCTGTTTCCCAGGTGCTAATATTATGGGCTGTGCATTGTGCTTCCATGCCAGGCTTCATTCCATACTCTTATTAAATAGCCAAATATGGTGATATTTATGCTGTTAAACACATGCATAAGTAGATACAAAATCACATGGGTTTTTTTTTTTTAAGATTTATTTATATATTATGTATACAATGTTCTGCCCACCAGAAGAGGGCACCAGATCTCATTATAGATGGTTGTGAGCCACCATGTGGTTGCTGGGAATTGAACTCAGGACCTTTGGAAGAACAGTTGGTGCTCTTAACCTCTGAGCCACCTCTCCAGCCCACACCTGTTTCTTTTTTTTTTTTTTTTTTCTTTTTTTACCCTCACAATATTTGAAATATTTGAAATTTTTCTTTTCTTTTTTTTTTTTTTTTTTTTTTTTTTTTTTTTTTTTTTTTTTTGGTTTTTTGAGACAGAGTTTCTCTGTGTATCCTTAGCTGTTCTGGTCTCACTTTGTAGACCAGGCTGGACTCGAACTCACAGTGATCTGCCTGCCTCTGCCTCCCGAGTGCTGGGATTAAAGGTGTGTGCCACCACACCCGGCTATTTGAAACTTTTTAAGGTGTTTTAAAATTATTATTACACTTACTTCATGTGTGTGAGTGGGTAGCCAGCTGTGGAGGGCAGAGGAGAACTTGTGCGAGTGGTTCTCTCCTTCCACCACGCGTGCCCCAGAGATCAAACTCAGTAAGTAATTGAGGCTTGTCAGCAAGTATCTTTACCGCTGAGCCATCTCCTGGGCCCGTCTGAAATTGTTTTTGTTGTTGTTGTTTTCAAGACAAAGGTTACTCTGTGTAACTCTGACTATTCTAGAAATCTCTCTGTGGAGCAGGCTGGCTTCAAACTCAGAGATTCCCCTGCCTCTACCTCCCGAGTGTGCCACCGTGCCTGCCTTGAAATTGCTTTAATCACCAAGAGACTTGATACCCTATGAGCATATACAGGGGGAGGAGATCCCCCTCAGTCACAGTCATAGGGGAGGGGAGTAGGAGGAAAGTGGGAGGGAGGGAGGAGTGGGAGGATGCAAGGGATGGGATAACAGTTGAGATGTAATATGAATAAATTAATAAAATACATTTTTTTTTAAAAAAAGAAATTGTTTTAATCTAAAATTAGACTCAAGTTTGGGTCTGAGTAGGGATTCTAATGTTTCTATATGTAACTTTTTCCTTCTATGTACACGATCCTCGAAAATCAGCTTACTTCAGCCTCTTCGGTGGAAGTGACAGGAGGAAAAATTCAAGTAAGAAAACCTTAGCGAGAGTAAAGAAGGAAGGAAGAGAGGAAGGAAGGAAGGAAGGTTATGTAACCAAACTGAGGACAAAACAGAGCTGTAAGACATCCTCGGATGCCTGCATCCACATAATGAAAACCATTTCAGCTTCCCTTCCTTTGCCTCTCATCTCCGTTTCTATTTCTGTGTTATTATTATTCAGACCAGCTGTTCCTCTGAGTCTATGACTGATAATGACAATTCCAGGCTTACAGACTCGCAGACTTTTAGCCAAGGAGGAAAGGGGGGAGGGGAGATCTTATTTACTGGATCTGTTAGGGGGGAAAAAAAGTTATTGCCTCCCTTCAGACGAGGCTAGAAAGCTAAACTCATAGAAGTATGGTATATGGGAGATTCCGTCTCAGTCGGTAAAGTGCTTGCTTAGCATATCCACAGCCTTGGGTTCCGTCTCGAGAGCCGCATGAGCTAAGTGTGATTGTGCAAAGCTGTAGTCCCAGCGCTGAGGAGATGGAGGAAGGAGGATCCAGAAGTTCAAGGTCACCTTTGGCTTCTTAGTGAGTACCAACCAGCCTGGGACACATGGCACTGGATTACAAAAGCAGGGAGGCTGGAGACAGAGAGAGAGCTCGGCAGCTAAGAGTGCATAAAGCTCTTCATGGGACCTGGACTCCCAGCGCTTACATTGGGTGGGTTCAGTCCCAGGTGGCATGATGCCCACTTCCAGTCTCTTTGGGCAACTGAGCTCATGTGCAAATACCCACACATAGATACACATGCACACACTTAACGACGGTTTTTTAAAGAAGGCATAAAAGCAAGCATGCATTGCCTGCTTCTTTTCAGCCTGTGGCCTAAGATAAGCAATAGTTATAAGGAAAGAATTTGTTGGTATTTAATTACAGTAATGAATTCTAAAGAAAACACAGTGCAGGGGCTGGAGAGATGGCTCAATGGTTAAAAGCACGGCCTGCTCTTCCAAAGGTCCTGAGTTCAATTCCCAGCAACCACATGGTGGTTCACAACTATCTGTAATGTGATCTGATCCCCTCTTCCAGCCTACAGGTGTACATATAGACAGAACACTGTATACATAATAATAAAAAAATAAATCTTCAAAAAAGAAAAAGCGCACAGTCCAAATCCTATCTGTGGCTAGGGCGGGCCCACCTCATCAAGAATAACTACAGGTGTGCTGTCTCAGTGTCTACCTTTCCAGAAACATGAAGGTGAGATTAGAAGCTTGTGAACATCCAGAGGAAACGTGGAAGGGGCATGAGGCGGTCATCTTTCTCTCTTCCACACTGATGAATGAAACACCTAAGGTTCTCGTAATCAAAGGTATTCATATTTCCACTGTGTGGCGGAGGCGCACGCCTTTAATCCCAGCACTCTGGAGGCAGAGGCTGGCGGGTCTCCGCGTTTGAGGCAACCTTGTCTACAGAGTGATTTTTTTCAGAACATCCAGGGCTACACAGAGAAACCCTGTCTCACACAGGCGCACGTGCGCATGCACGCACGTGCGCTCGCGCATCCATACACACACACACACACACACACACACACACACACTTATATTTCCAAAGTCATGAAGACTCAGATCTAAATCCTAGATTTGTTAGGTTCTAGACACTCAGAAGACAGACTTTTTAAAAAATATTTATTTATTTATTTATTTATTACGTTGCTCTGCCCACATATACACCAGCATGTCAGAAGAGGGCATCAGATTCCATTATAAATGGTTGTGAGTCACCATGTGGTTGCTGGGAATTGAACTCAGGACTTTAGGAAGAACAGACAGTGTTCTTAACCTCTGAGCCATCTCTCCAGACGGACAGACTTTTTTTTTTTTTTTTTAACTAGAAAGGAGCAAGCAATACTAATTTCAGCTTTATGACTGTATCATTTCAGTATCCATAACTGATCTGTAAACAAGCATGGGTGGCTATGTTCAAATAAAGCTTTATTTACAAAAACAAGCAGGGGGCCATAGTTTGCCAGCTCTTGTTGTAGACAGACGCAATGTGTAAATCTGCAAGAATTACCAGAATTAGGAGAGGCAGATTTATAAGTTATAGGGTATCAAAGAAAACTTCCTTTTCTAAACCCCAGGTCTTTCTCATCTTAGACATTTAAGCTGGGACTTGGGAACCATCTATCTCATGGTGGCTGTGGTATGTCTTGTGAGAAGTCTAAAAACTACACTGCCTTGGCAAGAGACTGAGCAGGCTCAGCAACTTGGTTGAGCTCAAGGTTTCCCCCTTTACAGCCTGAGTCATTACCGCTCTAAATGCAGCGATGGAAGCCAAGTGAACGTGCCGTACTAGGCAGAGACCCACAGGGACAGCTACACAGTCACCCACAGGCAAGCCCCTGTTCTTATAGAGAGCCACCAGCATATCAGGACCACAGACCTTTGAAAACTTACAGAGTCACACAAACACAAAGACACAGGACATGCATGTGTCCGCAAACACAGACGACACACATATACCTTAAAAGCCTATATTCCCAAACTCAAAGGTTCTGAAATCCAAGGTCATGACCTTTAAGTCTGACTGTCTAGGCTCTCAGCCCTGGACCCTCACTCTCTCCATGCCTGTACCTGATTAAGGTCCAGGGCATGAGAGGCAAACGAGAGACTGTTTCATTTCATCCAGATTGCTGTAACAAAGCACCATAGGCTGTAAGGCCTATTGTCTGCTGAGGGCCCAGTTGCTTCATAAATGGCCTCCTTGTGTTCTACCTTTTTAAAGGAGGGGGAGCCAGGCCTATGAGCCACCTTATCAGGTAAAGGCTGCCAAGCCTAATGAGTTATATCCTCAGGAACCATGTGGTGGAAAGAGAAAAGTGACTTCTACAAGTTGTCCTCTGACCTTCATATATGTGCACGTGCGCATGCATGCACACACACATTAATTAGTTAATTAATTAAAATGTAACTTTAAAAATTTAAGCAGACCAGTGGAACTATAGAAATGGTTTTGTGGTTCAGAGGACTTGTTGCTCTTACAGATAAAAGATCAGAGCTTGGTTTCCAGCGGTACCCACATCTGATGGTTCATAACTGCCTGTAACTCCAGCTCCAGGGGTTCTGATGCCCTCTTCTGGCCTCGAAATGCACCTACACACATGTGCACACACACACACACACACACACACACACACACACACACACAAGAAAATCTTTAGAAAAAAGCAAACTAAGATTTTTATTGAGGGTGCTGGAAAGACAGCTCAGCAGTTAAGAGTACTGTTCGCTCTTCCAGAGGTCCTGAGTTCAATTCCCAGTGACCACATGGTGACTCACAACCGTCTACAATGTAATCAAATGCCCTCTTCTGGAGTGCAGGGGTACATGCAGGCAGAGCACTGTATACATAGTAATAAATAAATCTTTTTTTTTTAATTTTATTGAAAATGCATTGAATTTACAGATCTGAGAAGTAACAGTTTTTTATTTTATTTATTTATTATTTAACATCAGTTTTTATTTATTTTTGTTTTGGGGGGTTTTGGGGGTTTTTTTTGTTTGTTTCGTTTTTCGAGAAAGGGCTTGGCTTGCCTTGGCTGTCTTGGACTCTCTCTGTAGACCAGGCTGGCCTGGAACTCAGAGTGCTGGGATTAAAGGCGTGTGCCACCTTGCCCGGAGGACTTTAGATGTTTTTATATCTAAGTGCTATTATAAAGGACATCGATCTGGACATTGCAATTATTTCATCAAGGCAGGGGGCATATGAACCAGTAACTTTCCTTAGAGTTAGTTACTCATAGCAGAATGGACAGTTTAGCAGAAGCTACTGAAAAATATGTCTATGAACAACAGTTAAGTGCCCACATTCCTCAGGCAGGGATGGTCAGCTCTTCCTGCTTTAGAGGTCTCAGGGATCAAACTCAGGTTGCCAGGCTTGGCAGCAAACACCTTTACCTGCTGTACACACACACACAGAGAGAGAGAGAGAGAGAGAGAGAGAGAGAGAGAGAGAGAGAGAGAGAGAGAGAGAGAGAGAGAGAGAGAGAGAGAGAGAGAGAGAGAAAGGGAGGGAGGGAGGGAGGGAGGGAGGGAGGTTGAGATGAGGTCTGAAACTCATGACTTAGATCCTCCTACCTCAGCTTCCCAAGACCTGGGACCACAGACACAGGCTACCTAGCTTCACACCTATATCCTCAGATAGTGAAAGGAGTGGTAAGATTCTGGGGTCTCATATAAGGGTCCTGATCCCATTGCTTCCCAAAGGCCCCACCTCTTAACACCTTTATGTTGGGAATTACATTTGTACATTTGCTATGATAAAACACCATGACAAAAAACAAACAAACAAACAAACCAACAACAAAACAAAACAAAAAAAAAACCAACCAAACAAACAAACAAAAAAAAACCAGAGGGAAAAGGTGTATCTCCTCTTATATTTCCCTCACTGAGAGAAGTCAGGTCAGGATTTCAGGCAGGAACCTGGAGGCAGGAATGGAAGCAGAGACCACAGAGGAGTGGTACTTGCTGACGTGCTCCTCCTGGCTCGTCAGAATGCTTTGTTACCACCTGTCCAGGGGAGGCACCACAGCCCATCAACCATCAGTCAAGGATATATCCCACGAACATGCTTACAGGCCATCGTGATGGAGGCAACTTCTTTACGGAGGTCTCCCCTCTCCAGGTGACTCCAGCCTGCACCAAGCGGACAATGGGCTGTAGTACCCACACAGATGGCCCGTGGAGAAGTTTCAGGAATATGGCTCTTAAAGGAGCCTCTTCCATCCTCCCTGACCTCCCTTCTTGCCCCCCCTCCACCTCCCCCGGGGCATCCCTGTGACAAAGTGCCCAAGTCTCATCAGGAGCAGCAGGTGGAGGAGGAGGAGCATCTGCAGCTCCTCTCGTTGCACACACAGTCACGCTCTTTAAAACTTGGGAGCCCTCAGGACCATCTGTCCCTGCCATGTGGAGGAAGCTGGTCTTTAACAAGAAATAAGAAAGATGATTCAAAACATCCAGGAACCGGGGGTGAGTGGTGATGCCTTCAGCTTCGCTTTCTTGATTCTAATTGCTTCCAAACTCAGCATCCCTCTGTTCTCTGAAGCTCCCTCAGCCTACCATCCCCTCTCTCTCTTTCTCTCTCTCAGAGACTCTATCTCTCTCTCTGTCTGTCTGTCTCTGTCTGTCTGTCTCTGTCTGTCTGTCTGTCTGTCTGTCTGTCTGTCTGTCTCTCTCTCTCTCTGTATTTGGCTGCACATGTATGTAAAAGATAGAAGATGACTTAGGGTGTTGTTCCTCAGAGGCCATTAATCTTGTTGTTTTGGGGACAGGATCTTTCACCTGGCCTGGAACTTTTTAACTTTTTGTTTTGTTTTGTTTTTTTGAGACAGGGTTTCTCTGTGTAGTCTTGACTGTCCTGGACTCACTTTGTAGACCAGGCTGGCCTCGAACTCACAGCGATCTGCTTGCCTCTGCCTCCCGAGTGTTGGGATTAAAGGCTTTGGCCTGGAACTTTTGATTAGGCTAAGTCAGCTGGCCAACACTCCCAGGGCATCTTTCCTGCCTCCACTTCTGCAGCACAGGGATTATAAACGCATGCCGCCATCTTGTCTAAGTCTTCCTCGCTGAGTTCTAGGCAAAGAATCAGGTCCTGAGGCTGAAGAGATGGCTCAGTGATTACAAGAGTACTTGTTGCTCTTGCAAAACACACCTTAAGTTCGATTCTCACCACCTCCTTGGTGGTTCATAAACATCTGTAATTTCAGAGTCATGATACCCAGTACTCTCTCTGGCCTTCGTGGGCACCAAGTGTGCATTCATACATGTGGGTAAAACACTCTTACATATATGATGGAGTGTTTGTTTGTTTTTTTATGGCTTTTTGAGACAGGATTTCCCTGTGTGTAGCCCTGGTTGTCCTGGACTCACTCTGTAGACCAGGCTGGCCTTGAACTCAGAGATCTGCCTGCTTCTGCCTCCTACATGCTAGAATTAAAGGCTTAAAGGCATGCACCACCACCACTCAGCTTTTTATTTATTTATTTATGTATTTATTTATTTATTTATTTAGGCGGGTGTAGCCCTGGCTGGCCTCACTATGGAGACAGGACTGGGGTCCATGTCTATGTACAATTAGGCAGTAAGAGGAGGACATGGAGTTAGAGGGAGGACTTACTGGGGAAATAGAAGAAGGCCCCTGAGGTTTGCTGGCTACCAGCTTGCTGAGAAAGAACAAGCCCTGAGGTAAAGGAGAGACTCTGCTTTAAAGTAATAGGTGGTGTTTTACTTCCCTTTCTGCTGCTGTGATGAAACATGCTGGTCAGAAACAAGTTAAGGGAAGACAAGATTAACATGGCTTACACTTCTGGGTCTCAGTCCCTCACCAAGGGAAGTCAAGACAGAAGTTCAAGGCGGGAACCTGAAGGCGGTTCTGCTTGCTTTCAAGCAAACCAGGAACTCACGTCACAGCCAAAGAAGTACAGCAAAATCCATGGGGTACACCTCTTGCCAACTCACTGGCAGAGCAGTTTTGACCTAACTGGCTTTCTTAAACAGCACGCCTTGCCTAGGGATGGTGCTGCCTACAGCGGGCCGGGCCATCCTACATCAATTAACCATCAAGACAGTTCCTCACAGAAATGCTTACAGGCCAAAACAATCCAGGCAATCCCTCAAGGGAGAGACACCCTTTTCAGATGGCTATAGGTTGTGTCAAGTTGATAGTTAAAATTAACTTCCACAGAGCTGGGTGTGGTGACGCATGCCTTTAATCCCAGAACTCAGGGAGGCAGAGGCATGGGGATCGCTGTGAGTTCGAGGGCAGCCTGGTCTACAAAGCAAGTCCAGGACAGCCAGGGCTACACAGAGAAACCCTGTCTCAAAAACAAAAACAAAAACAAACAAACAAAAAAAAAACAAAACAGCAACAACAAAAAAAACCCTTCAACAAGTGAGAAGTGATGAAGGCAGAACACCTGATCCCCTCTTCTGGCCTCTGCGCATGCACATAGGTGTATGTACCTGTGCATACACACACACACACACACACACACACACACACGTACACATAGGCACACACATATGTACACACATACATGCTCGCATGCATGCATGCATATAAAAAGTAATTTTAGGAGAAGAGTAAAGGGTGTTTGAGGCCACAGTGGGAGGGCTGCCATCTGCTAGCCAAGGACAGCAGCTTCTCTCTCTCTCTCTCTTTTTTTTTTTTTTTTGTTTTTCAAGACAGTGTCTCTCTGTATAGCCTTGGCTGTCCCGGACTCGCTTTGTAGACCAGGCTGGCCTCGAACTCACAGCAATCCACCTGCCTTTGCCTCCTGAGTGCTGGGATTAAAGGCGTGCGCCACCAAGCCCAGCTACACAGCAGCTTCTCTTATTTTACTGTTCTTGAAAAAAAAAAACTCTCCTTGGAGGACTGACATTTGGTCTCTAACTTCCAGCCTCCAGACTGTGAGAAAAAAACTGAATATGTCCTGTTTTGTTGTGTCATCTGTTTTATCCCTGAGGGACATGCTGGACAAGAAGCTGAGAATTATTATGGGACTAAACCTCTCTTGTTTGCAGTGTTGGGTAAAAGGTTGGGCTGAGTGAAGATGGCTAATTTCCTTTCTCATCGTGAACAGAAGATCTCCAATAAGGTTGCCGTTGGTGGTGAGGCCGGCTGTCCCTGACTTCACAAGACTGGTCTCTGGGGGTGAGGGGCTCTCAATAAAATGTAGGTGTCTGTGCTCTGAAAAGAGGAGCGAGGGGTTTCCCAGGACACTCAGCAGTTGTGGCTGCCTGCAAACACTAGTACAGTATCTCTGTCTCTGTCTCTCTGTCTCTCTCCCTCCCTTCTCCCTCTCTGTCTGTCTGTCTGCCTCTCTCTCTCTCTCTCCCTCTCTCTTTTTCTCTCTCTCTCCCTCTCCCTCTCTCTCTCTGATGAACACACACACACACACACACACACAGAGGTTTATGGGAGTAAATTAATTCTTCGTACATTGCATACATTGAGATGAGGTGCTCACCCTCTCGCTGTGAGCACAGAGACTGTAAAGATGCCAAACAACGCATCATCCAATCGGTAAATGGGCCAAAGAAAGGAACATGCAGTTCTCAAAAGCAGAAGAACAAAGAGCCAATAAATACACGAAAAAGCGTTCTCCGTCTTTAGTCATCAGGGAAATGCAAATTAAGGCTGCACCGAGATTCCCTCTCACCCCACTCAATATTGCTGTCATCCAGGAGACCAAGGACAGAATGAGCTGAAATGGACCCTGTATCCGTTGCCACTTGGATTGTAAGGTGATGCAGCCACTATGGAAACCGGGATGGTGGGCCCTTAGAAAGTAAAAAATAAATTAATTAATTAATGAACAGAACTAGCATATGATCCATCTGTACCTCTTCTGGGCATCCACAAAAAAAAAAAAAAAAAAAAAACCTAAGTCAACATAGCGCCGAGACACTTGCGCGTCCACGCTTACTGTAGTACTGTTCACAACAGCCGAGATTTGAAACTAACGATTTCCACCAGCCAAGGAACGAATCAAGAAAATGTGGTACATATGAATAAATTAATAAAATATATTTTTAAAAATGAGAAAAAGAAAAGAAAAGAAAAGAAACTGTGGTACAAATGCACGAGAGAAGAGAATAAGAGAGTTCGGAGGACTTAGCCCTCAGTGGGAAATCTATATCATATCCTATTCTCACAG